>NC_143027.1:80187500-80307500 GCF_057628025.1 Oncorhynchus mykiss
TAGGGACTGGAATCTGCTATAGATATCTACTATAGGCCTGTAGGGACTGGAATATGCTATAGATATCTACTATAGGCCTGTAGGGACTGGAATCTGCTATAGATATCTACTATAGGCCTGTAGGGACTGGAATCTGCTATAGATATCTACTATAGGCCTGTAGGGACTGGAATCTGCTATAGATATCTACTTTAGGCCTGTAGGGACTGGAATATGCTATAGATATCTACTATAGGCCGTAGGGACTGGAATCTGCTATAGATATCTACTATAGGCCAATAGGGACTGGATTTAAGCAATAAGGCCTAAGGGGTGTAGTATAGGGCCAATGTACCACGGCTAAGGGCTGTTCTTAAGCACAACGCACAGAGTGCCTTTTGCTATTAGAAACTGGTTACCAATGTAATTAGAGCAGTAAACATTTGTTTGTTATTGTCACGTTCGTCATAACAAGGAGACCAATGCACAGCGTGATAAGAATACATACTTCTTATAATGAAGAATAAACACTGAACAATGTATACAAAACAACACAGACGCAATGATACACACGTACTGACAGGCAACTACACATAGACAATAAACCACAAACCCAAAATGGAAAATGGCAACCTAAATAGGATCCCCAATCAGAGACAACGATAAACAGCTAGCTGTCTCTGATTGGGAACCAATTCAGGCCACCATAGACCTACATATACCTAGACATACTAAAACCCCATAGATATACAAAAAACCCTAGACAGGGTAAACACCTAGACAATACAAAAACTAAACCAACCACCCTTGTCACACCCTGACATAACCAAAATAATAAAGAAAACTAACTACTAACAAATCAAATCAAATCAAATCAAAATCAGGGACTGGAATCTGCTATAGATATCTACTAAGGTCAGGGCGTGAAAGTTATACCCATGGTATACGGTCTGATATACCATGGCTGTCAGCCAATCAGCATTCAGGGTTTGAATCACCCGGTTTATAATATACTATAGATATCTTACTTTAGGGCCTGTAGGTATGGCAGTGACTGGAATCTGCTATAGATACTAAATAGACTGTAGAGACTGTAGGTACAGCAGGGACTGGAATCTGCAATAGATACTAAATCTACTGTAGAGACTAGGTACAGCAGGGACTGGAATCTGCTATAGATACTAAATGGACTGTAGAGACTAGGTACAGCAGGGACTGGAATCTGCTATAGATACTAAATGGACTGTAGAGACTGTAGGTACAGCAGGGACTGGAATCTGCTATAGATACTAAATGGACTGTAGAGACTGTAGGTACAGCAGGGACTGGAATCTGCTATAGATACTAAATGGACTGTAGAGACTGTAGGTACAGCAGGGACTGGAATCTGCTATAGATACTAAATGGACTGTAGAGACTAGGTACAGCAGGGACTGGAATCTGCTATAGATACTAAATGGACTGTAGAGACTGTAGGTACAGCAGGGACTGGAATCTGCTATAGATACTAAATGGACTGTAGAGATTAGGTACAGCAGGGACTGGAATCTGCTATAGATACTAAATGGACTGTAGAGACTGTAGGTACAGCCCGGACTGGAATCTGCTATAGATACTAAATGGACTGTAGACTGTAGGTACAGCAGGGACTGGAATCTGCTATAGATACTAAATGGACTGTAGAGACTGTAGGTACAGCAGGGAATGGAATCTGCTATAGATACTAAATGGACTGTAGAGACTGTAGGTACAGCCCGGACTGGAATCTGCTATAGATACTAAATGGACTGTAGAGACTGTAGGTACAGCAGGGACTGGAATCTGCTACAGATACTAAATGGACTGTAGAGACTGTAGGTACAGCAGGGACTGGAATCTTCTATAGATACTAAATGGACTGTAGAGACTAGGTACAGCAGGGACTGGAATCTGCTATAGATACTAAATGGACTGTAGAGACTGTAGGTACAGCAGGGACTGGAATCTGCTATAGATACTAAATGGACTGTAGAGACTGTAGGTACAGCAGGGACTGGAATCTGCTATAGATACTAAATGGACTGTAGAGACTAGGTACAGCAGGGACTGGAATCTGCTATAGATACTAAATGGACTGTAGAGACTGTAGGTACAGCAGGGACTGGAATCTGCTATAGATACTAAATGGACTGTAGAGACTGTAGGTACAGCAGGGACTGGAATCTGCTATAGATACTAAATGGACTGTAGAGACTGTAGGTACAGCAGGGACTGGAATCTGCTATAGATACTAAATGGACTGTAGAGACTGTAGGTACAGCAGGGACTGGAATCTGCTATAGATACTAAATGGACTGTAGAGACTGTAGGTACAGCAGGGACTGGAATCTGCTATAGATACTAAATGGACTGTAGAGACTGTAGGTACAGCAGGGACTGGAATCTGCTATAGATACTAAATGGACTGTAGAGACTGTAGGTACAGCAGGGACTGGAATCTGCTATAGATACTAAATGGACTGTAGAGACTAGGTACAGCAGGGACTGGAATCTGCTATAGATACTAAATGGACTGTAGAGACTGTAGGTACAGCAGGGACTGGAATCTGCTATAGATACTAAATGGACTGTAGAGACTGTAGGTACAGCAGGGACTGGAATCTGCTATAGATACTAAATGGACTGTAGAGACTGTAGGTACAGCAGGGACTGGAATCTGCTATAGATACTAAATGGACTGTAGAGACTAGGTACAGCAGGGACTGGAATCTGCTATAGATACTAAATGGACTGTAGAGACTGCAGGTACAGCAGGGACTGGAATCTGCTATAGATACTAAATGGACTGTAGAGACTAGGTACAGCAGGGACTGGAATCTGCTATAGATACTAAATGGACTGTAGAGACTGTAGGTACAGCAGGGACTGGAATCTGCTATAGATACTAAATGGACTGTAGAGACTGTAGGTACAGCAGGGACTGGAATCTGCTATAGATACTAAATGGACTGTAGAGACTGTAGGTACAGCAGGGACTGGAATCTGCTATAGATACTAAATGGACTGTAGAGACTGTAGGTACAGCAGGGACTGGAATCTGCTATAGATACTAAATGGACTGTAGAGACTGTAGGTACAGCAGGGACTGGAATCTGCTATAGATACTAAATGGACTGTAGAGACTGTAGGTACAGCAGGGACTGGAATCTGCTATAGATACTAAATGGACTGTAGAGACTGTAGGTACAGCAGGGACTGGAATCTGCTATAGATACTAAATGGACTGTAGAGACTGTAGGTACAGCAGGGACTGGAATCTGCTATAGATACTAAATGGACTGTAGAGACTGTAGGTACAGCAGGGACTGGAATCTGCTATAGATACTAAATGGACTGTAGAGACTGTAGGTACAGCAGGGACTGGAATCTGCTATAGATACTAAATGGACTGTAGAGACTGTAGGTACAGCAGGGACTGGAATCTGCTATAGATACTAAATGGACTGTAGAGACTGTAGGTACAGCAGGGACTGGAATCTGCTATAGATACTAAATGGACTGTAGAGACTGTAGGTACAGCAGGGACTGGAATCTGCTATAGATACTAAATGGACTGTAGAGACTGTAGGTACAGCAGGGACTGGAATCTGCTATAGATACTAAATGGACTGTAGAGACTGTAGGTACAGCAGGGACTGGAATCTGCTATAGATACTAAATGGACTGTAGAGACTAGGTACAGCAGGGACTGGAATCTGCTATAGATACTAAATGGACTGTAGAGACTGTAGGTACAGCAGGGACTGGAATCTGCTATAGATACTAAATGGACTGTAGAGACTGTAGGTACAGCAGGGACTGGAATCTGCTATAGATACTAAATGGACTGTAGAGACTGTAGGTACAGCAGGGACTGGAATCTGCTATAGATACTAAATGGACTGTAGAGACTGTAGGTACAGCAGGGACTGGAATCTGCTATAGATACTAAATGGACTGTAGAGACTGTAGGTACAGCAGGGACTGGAATCTGCTATAGATACTAAATGGACTGTAGAGACTGTAGGTACAGCAGGGACTGGCATCTGCTATAGATACTAAATGGACTGTAGAGACTAGGTACAGCAGGGACTGGAATCTGCTATAGATACTAAATGGACTGTAGAGACTGTAGGTACAGCAGGGACTGGAATCTGCTATAGATACTAAATGGACTGTAGAGACTGTAGGTACAGCAGGGACTGGAATCTGCTATAGATACTAAATGGACTGTAGAGACTGTAGGTACAGCAGGGACTGGAATCTGCTATAGATACTAAATGGACTGTAGAGACTGTAGGTACAGCAGGGACTGGAATCTGCTATAGATACTAAATGGACTGTAGAGACTGTAGGTACAGCAGGGACTGGAATCTGCTATAGATACTAAATGGACTGTAGAGACTGTAGGTACAGCAGGGACTGGAATCTGCTATAGATACTAAATGGACTGTAGAGACTGTAGGTACAGCAGGGACTGGAATCTGCTATAGATACTAAATGGACTGTAGAGACTGTAGGTACAGCAGGGACTGGAATCTGCTATATATACTAAATGGACTGTAGAGACTGTAGGTACAGCAGGGACTGGAATCTGCTATAGATACTAAATGGACTGTAGAGACTAGGTACAGCAGGGACTGGAATCTGCTATAGATACTAAATGGACTGTAGAGACTGTAGGTACAGCAGGGACTGGAATCTGCTATAGATACTAAATGGACTGTAGAGACTTTAGGTACAGCAGGGACTGGAATCTGCTATAGATACTAAATGGACTGTAGAGACTGTAGGTACAGCAGGGACTGGAATCTGCTATAGATACTAAATGGACTGTAGAGACTGTAGGTACAGCAGGGACTGGAATCTGCTATAGATACTAAATGGACTGTAGAGACTGTAGGTACAGCAGGGACTATGGGAATGTAGAGAAACATTCAACATTCCATAGTCTGTCGTCAGTACAGTGCAGTTAAACCAGAAATGTCTTTTAGGATTCTGAGGTGACAGTTACTGTATGAGGCTTCAGCTATCTACCATCTTACATAAGGCTTGGAGTCTCCACCTCACCCCTGCCTCAACTCTCTGTATCGGAATAAGACTTTATAAACACTGTGTGGGAGAGAGAGAGCATAACAAGGGTTTTACAAGGGGAGGAGAGGGAACCAGTGTTGAGTCAGAGACAGACAGGAGACAGGAGGAAGATGTCAGTGTGTGGACTATAGGCTGGTATTTACATGACTATTATAAACAGACCTTTATATACTCAGGGAGGGCTGGAAACACACATCCTCTGTTACCCAGGAAAGCACTTTGTCACACACATACACACATGCACACGCGCACACACACACACACAAGCTTCGACACACACTCATGCACAAATTCACGCACGTACGCACGCTCACACACACACACTCAGATACAAGCACACACATTATTGTACACACACTCACGGTGTGTGTCCCCTCCCTTGCAGACCAGAATGAGTGTGAGGATGGGCTGGATGACTGTGAGAGCAGAGGGATGCGCTGTAAGAACCTCATCGGGACCTACATGTGTATCTGTAACCCTGGTTACACACGGGCCCCTAACGGAGAGGGCTGCATAGGTAAGACACACACACTAACACATACAATTCTGGTTTTATCACCAGTTCATGGCTGGTCTATGTTATGGGGTTATTCAATTCACATATACACCAAACTTACCAAGACACCAAAGAGGAGTATGATCCCATACAATGTACACACATACAATATTCCTATCATCTACTTGTAGTAGCAAACAATACATGTGCTAATGGATCTGTAGTTCATGTAGGTTAGAACCATCGTACTTCATGGGGATTTGTCCATCTGGGGAACTACTGCAATAAACTGACATTCATCTCACAATATCTGATATAGTTTTATTCAGACTACCCTGCAGGTCTGTTCTGGATTTAATCACTATATCTCCACCGTGTGTGTGTGTGTGTGTGTGTGTGTGTGTGTGTGTGTGTGTGTGTGTGTGTGTGTGTGTGTGTGTGTGTGTGTGTGTGTGTGTGTGTGTGTGTGTGTGTGTGTGTGTGTGTGTGTGTGTGTGTGTGTGTGTGTGTGTGTGTGTGTGTAGATCTGAACGAATGCTCTGCTAAGCCAGGTATCTGTGAGAACGGTCGTTGTGAGAACACGGTTGGAAGCTATCGCTGCAGGTGTGACCAAGGCTTCAGCGCCAACCCTACACAGACTGAATGTATAGGTAAATACACCCCTTTCCCTACATCTCTCTCACTCACACTCTCACTCTATCTCTATCTCTCACTCACTCTCTCTCTCTCCCTCTCATCTAGATAACCGCCAGGGACTGTGTTTCACGGAGGTGTTGACTACACTGTGCCAGATGCAGTCCAGTAGCAGGAACAGTGTGACTAAGTCTGAGTGTTGCTGTGATGGAGGACGAGGCTGGGGCTCTAACTGTGAGCTGTGTCCTCTACCTGGGACCACACACTACAAGAAGATGTGTCCACTGGGGCCCGGATACACAACAGACGGCAAAGGTAGAAATACTCACTCATATCTATACACAACCCTGCACCATGGATGGTACACAATCACTAGTCCACTGAGCTAAAGCCGAGGCAATAGCTCTGTGACATCACATTGTCTTCAGGTCTAACCAAACTACCTCCACTTTATGGACGGTTGGGATCTACCTGAGGACTACTCAGGCAAATGCAGATGAGTGTGTGTTTATTATGATAATGTTGTAGTTGACAGGACGCTCTCTCCCCCAGACATTGATAAGTGTGTATTTATTATGATAATGTTGTAGTTGACAGGACTCTCTCTCCCTCAGACATTGATAAGTGTGTGTTTATTATGATAATGTTGTAGTTGACAGGACGCTCTCTCCCCCAGACATTGATAAGTGTGTATTTATTATGATAATGTTGTAGTTGACAGGACTCTCTCTCCCTCAGACATTGATAAGTGTGTGTTTATTATGATAATGTTGTAGTTGACAGGACTCTCTCTCCCTCAGACATTGATAAGTGTGTATTTATTATGATAATGTTGTAGTTGACAGGACTCTCTCTCCCTCAGACATTGATAAGTGTGTGTTTATTATGATAATGTTGTAGTTGACAGGACTCTCTCTCCCCCAGACATTGATAAGTGTGTGTTTATTATGATAATGTTGTAGTTGACAGGACTCTCTCTCCCTCAGACATTGATGAGTGTGTGTTTATGATGATAATGCTGTAGTTGACAGGACTCTCTCTCCCTCAGACATTGATAAGTGTGTGTTTATTATGATAATGTTGTAGTTGACAGGACTCTCTCTCCCTCAGACATATATGAGTGTGTGTTTATTGTGATAATGTTGTAGTTGACAGGACTCTCTCTCCCTCAGACATTGATAAGTGTGTGTTTATGATGATAATGTTGTAGTTGACAGGACTCTCTCTCCCTCAGACATTGATAAGTGTGTGTTTATTATGATAATGTTGTAGTTGACAGGACTCTCTCTCCCTCAGACATTGATAAGTGTGTGTTTATGATGATAATGTTGTAGTTGACAGGACTCTCTCTCCCTCAGACATTGATAAGCGTGTATTTATTATGATAATGTTGTAGTTGACAGGACTCTCTCTCCCTCAAACATAGATGAGTGTGTGTTTATGATGATAATGTTGTAGTTGACAGGACTCTCTCTCCCTCAAACATAGATAAGTGTGTGTTTATGATGATAATGTTGTAGTTGACAGGACTCTCTCCCTCAAACATAGATGAGTGTGTGTTTATGATGATAATGTTGTAGTTGACAGGACTCTCTCTCCCTCAGACATAGATGAGTGTCGTGTGATGGGGAACCTGTGTGTGAACGGACAGTGTGTCAACAGCCTGGGCTCCTACAGCTGTGTGTGTAAAACTGGGTACACCACAGATATCACTGGCACCCTGTGTGTGGGTAAGACTACGACACTCTAACACTGTCTAAGGTCCAGCCCCAAATCACACTCTATTTCCCACTACCTTTGACCAGGCTTTCTCCTCCCTCTCTCCTGTGTAGATATGGATGAGTGTAACTTCTCTCTCTCCTGTGTAGATGTGGATGAGTGTAACTTGTCTCTCTCCTGTGTAGATATGGATGAGTGTAACTTGTCTCTCTCCTGTGTAGATATGGATGAGTGTAACTTCTCTCTCTCCTGTGTAGATGTGGATGAGTGTAACTTGTCTCTCTCCTGTGTAGATGTGGATGAGTGTAACTTGTCTCTCTCCTGTGTAGATATGGATGAGTGTAACTTCTCTCTCTCCTCTCTAGATGTGGATGAGTGTAACTTCTCTCTCCTCTAGATGTGGATGAGTGTAACTTGTCTCTCGCTTGTGTAGATGTGGATGAATGTGACTTCTCTCTCTCCTGTGTAGATATGGATGAGTGTAACTTGTCTCTCTCCTGTGTAGATGTGGATGAGTGTAACTTCTCTCTCTCCTGTGCAGATGTGGATGAGTGTAACTTCTCTCTCTCCTCTCTAGATATGGATGAGTCTAACTTCTCTCTCCTGTGTAGATATGGATGAGTGTAACTTCTCTCTGTCCTCTCTAGATGTGGATAAGTGTAACTTCTCTCTCCTCTAGATGTGGATGAGTGTAGCTTCTATCTCTACTCTCTAGATATGGATGAGTGTAACTTCTCTCTCCTGTGTAGATATGGATGAGTGTAACTTCTCTCTCTCCTGTGTAGATGTGGATGAGTGTAACTTCTTTCTCTCCTCTCTAGATGTGGATGAGTGTAACTTCTCTCTCCTCTAGATGTGGATGAGTGTAACTTCTCTCTCGCTTGTGTAGATGTGAAAGAATGTGACTTCTCTCTCTCCTGTGTAGATATGGATGAGTGTAACTTGTCTCTCCCCTGTGTAGATGTGGATGAGTGTAACTTCTCTCTCCTCTAGATGTGGATGAGTGTAACTTGACTCTCGCTTGTGTAGATTTGGATGAATGTGACTTCTCTCTCTCCTGTCTAGATATGGATGAGTGTAACTTGTCTCTCTCCTGTGTAGATATGGATGAGTATAACTGGTCTCTCCTGTGTAGATATGGATGAGTGTAACTTGTCTCTCCTGTGTAGATATGGATGAGGGTAACTTGTCTCTCTCCTGTGTAGATATGGATGAGCGTAACTTGTCTCTCCTGTGTAGATATGGATGAGTGTAACTTCTCTCTCTCCTGTGTAGATATGGATGAGTGTAACTTGTCTCTCCTGTGTAGATATGGATGAGTGTAACTTGTCTCTCTCCTGTGTAGATATGGATGAGTGTAACTTGTCTCTCCTGTGTAGATATGGATGAGGGTAGCTTCTCTCTCTCCTCTCTAGATGTGGATGAGTGTAACTTCTCTCTCCTTTAGATGTGGATGAGTGTAACTTCTCTCTCGCTTGTGTAGATGTGGATGAATGTGACTTCTCTCTCTCCTGTGTAGATATGGATGAGTGTAACTTGTCTCTCTCCTGTGTAGATATGGATGAGTGTAACTTGTCTCTCCTGTGTAGATATGGATGAGGGTAGCTTCTCTCTCTCCTCTCTAGATGTGGATGAGTGTAACTTCTCTCTCCTCTAGATGTGGATGAGTGTAACTTCTCTCTCGCTTGTGTAGATGTGGATGAATGTGACTTCTCTCTCCTGTGTAGATATGGATGAGTGTAACTTGTCTCTCTCCTGTGTAGATATGGATGAGTGTAACTTGTCTCTCCTGTGTAGATATGGATGAGGGTAGCTTCTCTCTCTCCTCTCTAGATGTGGATGAGTGTAACTTCTCTCTCCTCTAGATGTGGATGAGTGTAACTTCTCTCTCGCTTGTGTAGATGTGGATGAATGTGACTTCTCTCTCTCCTGTGTAGATATGGATGAGTGTAACTTGTCTCTCTCCTGTGTAGATGTGGATGAGTGTAACTTATCTCTCTCCTGTGCAGATGTGGATGAGTGTAACTTCTCTTTCTCATGTGTAGATGTGGATGAGTGTAACTTATCTCTCTCCTGTGTAGATGTGGATGAGTGTAACTTATCTCTCTCCTGTGTAGATATGGATGAGTGTAACTTGTCTCTCTCCTGTGTAGATATGGATGAGTGTATGTTGTCTCTCCTGTGTAGATATGGATGAGTGTAACTTGTCTCTCCTGTGTAGATATGGATGAGTAACGTGTCTCTCCTGTGTAGATATGGATGAGTGTAACTTGTCTCTCCTGTGTAGATATGGATGAGTAACGTGTCTCTCCTGTGTAGATATGGATGAGTAACGTGTCTCTCCTGTGTAGATATGGATGAGTGTAACGTGTCTCTCCTGTGTAGATATGGATGAGTAACGTGTCTCTCCTGTGTAGATATGGATGAGTGTAACTTGTCTCTCCTGTGTAGATATGGATGAGTGTGTGCAGGCTCCTAAGCCGTGTAACTTCCTCTGTAAGAACACAGAGGGAAGCTACCTCTGCTCCTGTCCCAGAGGATACATCCTGCAGGAGGATGGCAAGAGCTGCCGAGGTGAGACATGCACAGACACACACACAACAGCACACACACACACACAGTCACAGTGACAGCCTCACACACACAGTGTGTGCATTTCCGTGTATGTGGTGAGCAGAGATTGTGATCTGTTGCGTCTGGTAGGTCATGTGTTTATCAGTGTGTATGGTCAGTTTGGGGAGTTTATACAAACATAATTGGTCCATATTGCTCATTACCACTCTTGGCGACAGCTATGTTTACCCTAGGGCAGTATCTACACATGCTCACGCACACAGACATGCACAGACACACACACACTCACACACTCAGACACACATACACACTCACTCACTCACTCACACAGACACATACACACAAACACTCTCAGACACACACATTCAGACACACGCACAAACTTTCCGCCTGGTTTCCACCATGTTTCCGGGGTCTGGTTCTGTGGCAGTTCATCAACAGGTCACTGACAGGAGAAGGACTGGAAACTAACTCTATACAGTTGTGGAGCTGGAATCTAACCTTTACTCTCTCTCTCTACCCCCCTCTCTCTCTACCCCCCTCTCTCTCTCTATCCCCCTCTCCCTCTATCCCCCTCTCTCTCTATCCCCCTCTCTCTCTATCCCCCTCTCTCTCTCTATCCCCCTCTCCCTCTATCCCCCTCTCTCTCTATCCCCCTCTCTCTCTATCCCCCTCTCTCTATCCCCCTCTCTCTCTATCCCCCTCTCTCTCTCTCTATTCCCCCCTCTCTCTATCCCCCCTATCTCTATCCCCTCTCTCTCTATCCCCCTCTCTCTCTATCCCCCGCTCTCTTTATCCCCCTCTCTCTCTCTCTCTATCCCCCCTCTCTCTCTCTATCCCCCTCTCTCTATCCCCCCTATCTCTATCTCCCTCTCTCTCTATCCCCTCTCTCCCTGTCCCCCTCTCTCTCTACCCCCTCTCTCCCTGTCCCCCTCTCTCTCCCTCTCTCTCTATCCCCTCTCTCCCTGTCCCCCTCTCTCTCCCTCTCTCTCTATCCCCTCTCTCTCTATCCCCCCCTCTCTCTATCCCCCCTATCTCTATCTCCCTCTCTCCCTATCCCCTCTCTCCCTGTCCCCCTCTCTCTCTCCCTCTCTCTCTCTATCCCCCCCTCTCTCTATCCCCCTTATCTCTATCTCCCTCTCTCTCTCTCTCCCTCTCTCTCTCTCTCCCCCTCCTCTCAGATCTGGATGAGTGTCAGAGCAAACAGCACAACTGTCAGTTCCTGTGTGTGAACACCATTGGAGGATTCACCTGCAAATGTCCTCCAGGCTTCACCCAGCACCATACTGCCTGCATAGGTAACACACACACACACACACACACACACAAACTCCTCCCTCCTCCACTCGACTAGGCTTTACAAACATAACCAAATGTAGCCACTTATCTTCCATCTCTCCCCATAAAAAGTCTCTTTAATGTTCTCCGTCTGCTATCACACATCAGATTGGGCTCAACTGAACTGTTGCCATGACAACTTAACAATGACTTGTTGTGGAATTTTGCAGTCTGTTGCCATGGTTACAACAGGGGTTTTCCATTCCGCACTTCAGCTCCCATGACTTTGTGGCTAGACAGCCTCCCTCCGTTCATTGGTCAATCAGCCAGTCAGTCTGTGGTGAATTATTTTTGCCTAGCCCGAGTAACAAGGTGGGTGAAGGTTGCATATTTGAGACCATTCCATTGGTCCTGCACTGGCCAAGGTCAAACAGATGCACCCAGTCAGTCAGTCAGTCAGTAAATCAGTCGGTAAGTCACTCAGACAGTCTGTTGTTGACCAATGGTCTTTCTCTCTCTACCTCTCGCTCACCCCCCACTCTCCCCTCTCTCCTTCTCTCTTCTCCCGCTCTCCTTCCAGATAGTAATGTCTCTCTCTGGGGCCTCCCGGGTGGCGCAGTGGTTAAGGGCGCTGTACTGCAGCGCCAGCTGTGCCATCAGAGTCCTGGGTTCGCGCCCAGGCTCTGTCGTAACCGGCCGCGACCGGGAGGTCCGTGGGGCGACGCACAATTGGCCTAGCGTCGCCCGGGTTAGGGAGGGCTTGGTCGGTAGGGGTGTCCTTGTCTCATCGCGCACCAGCGACTCATGTGGCGGGCTGGGCGCAGTGTACGCTAGCCAAGGTGGCCAGGTGCACGGTGTTTCCTCCGGCGCATTGGTGCGGCTGGCTTCCGGGTTGGATGTGCCCTGTGTTAAAGAAGCAGCGGCTTGGTTGGTTGTGTATCGGAGGACGCATGACTTTCAACCTTCGTCTCTCCCGAGCCCGTACGGGAGTTGTAGCGATGAGACAAGATAGTAGCTACTACAACAATTGGATACTACGAAATTGGGGAGAAAAAGGGGTAAAAAAAATAAGTAAATTTAAAAAAAGTAATGTAATCTCTCTGTAGATAGTAATGAATGTCTCTCTCTCTGTAGATAGTAATGAGTCTCTCTCTGTAGATAGTAATGAATGTCTCTCTCTCTGTAGATAGTAATCTCTCTCTCTCTGTAGATAGTAATGAGTGTCTCTCTCTGTAGATAGTAATGAGTGTCTCTCTCTCTCTGTAGATAGTAAAGAGTGTCTCTCTCGCTGTAGATAGTAATGAGTATCTCTCTCTGTAGATAATAATGTCTCTCTCTCTGTGTAGATAGTAATGAATGTCTCTCTCTCTCTGTAGATAGTAATAAGTGTCTCTCTGTAGATAGTAATGAGTCTCTCTCTCTGTAGATAGTAATAAGTGTCTCTCTGTAGATAGTAATGAGTCTCTCTCTCTGTAGATAGTAATGAGTCTCTCTCTCTGTAGATAGTAATGAGTGTCTCTCTCTGTGTAGATAGTAATGAATGTCTCTCTCTCTCTCTGTAGATAATAATGAATGTGGGTCGGACCCTGCTCTGTGTGGCTCTAATGGTGTGTGTCAGAACAGCCCAGGCAGCTTCAACTGCGAGTGTACTAGAGGATTCTCAATGGACCCCAATGGACAGAGCTGTGAAGGTCAGCCAATCACTGCCTCTCTCGGGATCAGCTGACTCCATACCCCTAGGCACTTTATATGGATCTGAAATGATCAGATAGGTATAGGCAATATGGCAATAACTCCACTATAAACAGGGATTTGGTAGAAACTTCACCTTTTTGCTTGTACCTATCCAGTACAGTTAGATAACTGTATGGCCACATAACTATTGTAATGCTGTGTGTGTGGGTGTTTGTTTGTGTGTGTATGTGGTTTCCCTGACAGATATGGATGAGTGTGATGGTAACCACCGTTGTCAACATGGCTGTCAGAACCTGGTGGGAGGGTACCGGTGTAGCTGTCCTCAGGGATACCTACAACACTATCAATGGAACCAGTGTGTCGGTGAGTGGTACAGACTCTCTCTCTCTTTCTCTCAATCCTTCTCCCCCCCTGTCTGTCTGTCTTCTGTCTTTCTCTCCCCCTGTCTGTCTGTCTTCTGTCTTTCTCTCCCCCCTGTCTGTCTGTCTTCTGTCTTTCTCTCCCCCTGTCTGTCTGTCTTCTGTCTTTCTCTCCCCCCCTGTCTGTCTGTCTTCTGTCTCCCCCCCCCCCCCCCTGTCTGTCTTCTGTCTTCCCCCCCCCCCCCCCCCTGTCTGTCTGTCTTCTGTCTTTCTCCCCCTCTGTATGTCTGTCTTCTGTCTTTCTCTCCCCATGTCTGTCTGTCTTCTGTCTTTCTCCCCCCCCCTGTCTGTCTGTCTTCTGTCTTCCCCCCCCCCCTGTCTGTCTTCTGTCTTCCCCCCCCCTGTCTGTCTTCTGTCTTTCTCCCCCTCTGTATGTCTGTCTTCTGTCTTTCTCTCCCCATGTCTGTCTGTCTTCTGTCTTTCTCTCCCCCCTTGTCTGTCTGTCTTCTGTCTTTCTCTCCCCTGTCTGTCTGTCTTCTGTCTTTCTCTCCCCCCTTGTCTGTCTGTCTTCTGTCTTTCTCTCCCCTGTCTGTCTGTCTTCTGTCTTTCTCTCCCCCCCTGTATGTCTGTCTTCTGTCTTTCTCTCCCCCTGTCTGTCTGTCTTCTGTCTTTCTCTCCCCGCCCTGTCTGTCTGTCTTCTGTCTTTCTCTCCCCCTGTCTATCTGTCTTCTGTCTTTCTCTCCCCCCCTGTCTGTCTGTCTGTCTTCTGTCTTTCTCTCCCCCCTGTCTGTCTGTCTTCTGTCTTTCTCTCCCCCCCGTCTGTCCGTCTTCTGTCTTTCTCTCCCCCTGTCTGTCTGTCTTTCTCTCCCCCCCTGTCTGTCTGTCTTCTGTCTTTCTCTCCCCCCTTGTCTGTCTGTCTTCTGTCTTTCTCTCCCCTGTCTGTCTGTCTTCTGTCTTTCTCTCCCCCCTTGTCTGTCTGTCTTCTGTCTTTCTCTCCCCTGTCTGTCTGTCTTCTGTCTTTCTCTCCCCCCCTGTATGTCTGTCTTCTGTCTTTCTCTCCCCCTGTCTGTCTGTCTTCTGTCTTTCTCTCCCCGCCCTGTCTGTCTGTCTTCTGTCTTTCTCTCCCCCTGTCTATCTGTCTTCTGTCTTTCTCTCCCCCCCTGTCTGTCTGTCTGTCTTCTGTCTTTCTCTCCCCCCTGTCTGTCTGTCTTCTGTCTTTCTCTCCCCCCCGTCTGTCCGTCTTCTGTCTTTCTCTCCCCCTGTCTGTCTGTCTTTCTCTCCCCCCCTGTCTGTCTGTCTTCTGTCTTTCTCTCCCCCCTTGTCTGTCTGTCTTCTGTCTTTCTCCCCCCCTGTCTGTCTGTCTTCTGTCTTTCTCTCCCCCCTTGTCTGTCTGTCTTCTGTCTTTCTCTCCCCATGTCTGTTTGTCTTCTGTCTTTCTCTCCCCCCTTGTCTGTCTGTCTTCTGTCTTTCTCCCCCCCTGTCTGTCTGTCTGTCTTCTGTCTTTCTCCCCCCCTGTCTGTCTGTCTTCTGTCTTTCTCTCCCCCCTTGTCTGTCTGTCTTCTGTCTTTCTCTCCCCATGTCTGTCTGTCTTCTGTCTTTCTCTCCCCCCTTGTCTGTCTGTCTTCTGTCTTTCTCTCTCCCTCAACATCAAATCTACATCCCTTTCCTGGAAGTTGAACTTGTTCCTCTCTAGATTACTGGAAGCGCTCCCTCCCTGAGTCACTGTCCTACATGAACACTGTTGTTATAACTGAGTCGCTGGCACTTTAACTTGACTCTACTGATGGGAATTACAGCATTGATATTCAGTGGCCTTTCCCAAAAAGAACACGGCCAATGTTTATCAGCTGAACCGGTACTACAGATGGTTTCCTCATTCCCTTCAAGAGTTTCTCAGTATTGTTTGTGTTCTCTGGCCGAGGTTTGACCCATATTTGACATCTGTTTGTTTTGTTGACTTCCTGTCTGTGTTGTTTGTTTCCTGTGGTCAGATGAGAACGAGTGCCAGAACACTCAGATCTGTGGGGGAGCGTCGTGCCATAACACCCTGGGGAGCTTCCGTTGCCTCTGTCCCACTGGGTTCAACTATGGAGACCAGGGGGGGTGCAGTGACATCAACGAGTGCTCCTCCTCCTCTAATCCATGTAACTACGGCTGTTCCAACACAGACGGAGGGTATCTCTGTGGCTGTCCACCTGGATACTACCGTGCTGGACAGGGGTGAGTGATTGAGACTGTGTGTGTGTGTGTGTGTGTGTGTGTGTGTGTGTGTGTGTGTGTGTGTGTGTGTGTGTGTGTGTGTGTGTGTGTGTGTGTGTGTGTGTGTGTGTGTGTGTGTGTGTGTGTGTGTGTGTGTGTGTGTGTGTGTGTGTGTGTGTGTGTGTGTGTGTGTGTGTGTGTGTGTGTGTGTGTGTGTTTGGAGCAATATCATTATCAATTTTGATGGATAGACGGGTTTGTTGTTTAGCAACAAAACCAACACGTGCGTAACTATGGGACAAAACAGACAGGGTTGGCTTAGATTGTTGACAACATGTAAACTACATTTTGTCTCCGATATTTATTGAAAACATATATAAATGTGCACAATGTCTCTCAAATACATCGTTACAGTTGTTGGTTAGCTAGCTAGCGAATTTTAGCCATATTAGCATTGTAATGAAATCAGTCAAAACCCCTAAAAAAGACATGGTATCAAGAACAAGATGAAACTAGCTGAAACGAGACACTTTATTGTCATTGTTGGTAGCTATCTGGCCATCCACAATCACAACAACACATAGACCCCTGTCCCATTGAAGTGTGCACATTGTTTTGGTGATGTTGTCAGCTAGCCCATGTATAGGCAAGATGGTGTTTGGGTATGATTTTATGCCCTGTGTGTGTGTGATTGACTCCTTTCTGTGTGTTCCAGGCACTGTGTGTCAGGCGTGGGCTTTGGTAGTGGTGTGAGTCTGGGCCAGGGAGGAGGAGGAGGAGGAGGAGGAGGAGGAGGAGGAGGAGGAGGAGGAGGAGGAGGGGCAGCAGAGGTGGGTGACAACGATCTGTCTCCTGAGGCCTGCTACGAGTGTAAGATCAACGGTTACCCCAAGAAGGGGCGCAAACGCCGCGACACCAACTCAACGCTGGAGCAACCTCTGGACAATGCACAGGTAATGTCTGTCTGTCTTGGTCTGGTGGCCCCTAGAATGGTCATGCTATCATGTCTTGCCTGCTCTTCACTGAATCCGTAGTACATATTAACTGTGTGGTCCTGTGTTGTGTCATCAGGATCCGGAGTGTTGAGTGTTGTCAGTGTTTACATAATCCACCTACTACATGGTCCTGTGTCCTCAGCATCAGGAGACAGTGAACCTGGACAGTGTTACACATCATATATCTGTATAATACTGTATATCTGTATGTAACCTGTCCTGTGTCCTCAGCATCAGGAGACAGTGAGTCTGGACAGTGTTACACATCATATATCTGTATAATACTGTATGTAACCTGTCTTGTGTCCTCAGCATCAGGAGACAGTGAGTCTGGACAGTGTTACACATCATATATCTGTATAATACTGTATATCTACAGTGGGGCAAAAAAGTATTTAGTCAGCCACCAATTGTGCAAGTTCTCCCACTTAAAAAGATGAGAGACGCCTGTAATTTTCATCATAGGTACACTTCAACTATGACAGACAAAATGAGGGAAAAAAATCCAGAAAATCACATTGTAGGATTTTTAATGAATTTATTTGCAAATTATGGTGGAAAATAAGTATTTGGTCACCTACAAACAAGCAAGATTTCTGGCTCTCACAGACCTGCAACTTGTTCTTTAAGAGGCTCCTCTGTCCTCCACTCGTTATCTGTATTAATGGCACCTGTTTGAACTTGTTATCAGTATAAAAGACACCTGTCCACAACCTCAACAGTCACACTCCAAACTCCACTATGGCCAAGACCAAAGAGCTGTCAAAGGACACCAGAAACAAAATTGTAGACCTGCACCAGGCTGGGAAGACTGAATCTGCAATAGGTAAGCAGCTTGGTTTGAAGAAATCAACTGTGGGAGCAATTATTAGGAAATGGAAGACATACAAGACCACTGATAATCTCCCTCGATCTGGGGCTCCACGCAAGATCTCACCCCGTGGGGTCAAAATGATCACAAGAACGGTGAGCAAAAATCCCAGAACCACACGGGGGGACCTAGTGAATGACCTGCAGAGAGCTGGGACCAAAGTAACAACGCCTACCATCAGTAACACACTACGCCACCAGGGACTCAAATCCTGCAGTGCAAGACGTGTCCCCCTGCCCTAAGCCAGTACATGTCCAGGCCCGTCTGAAGTTTGCTAGAGAGCATTTGGATGATCCAGAAGAAGATTGGGAGAATGTCATATGGTCAGATGAAACCAAAATAGAACTTTTTGGTAAAAACTCAACTCGTCGTGTTTGGAAGACAAAGAATGCTGAGTTGCATCCAAAGAACACCATACCTACTGTGAAGCATGGGGGTGGAAACATCATGCCTTGGGGCTGTTTTTCTGCAAAGGGACCAGGACGACTGATCCGTGTAAAGGAAAGAATGAATGGGGCCATGTCTCGTGAGATTTTCAGTGAAAACCTCCTTCCATCAGCAAGGGCATTGAAGATGAAACTTGGCTGGGTCTTTCAGCATGACAATTATCCCAAACACACCGCCCGGGCAACAAAGGAGTGGCTTCGTAAGAAGCATTTCAAGGTCCTGGAGTGGCCTAGCCAGTCTCCAGATCTCAACCCCATAGAAAATCTTTGGAGGGAGTTGAAAGTCCGTGTTGCCCAGCAACAGCCCAAAAACGTCCCTGCTCTAGAGGAGATCTGCATGGAGGAATGGGCCAAAATACCAGCAACAGTGTGTGAAAACCTTGTGAAGACTTACAGAAAATGTTTGACCTTTGTCATTGCCAACAAAGGGTATATAACAAAGTATTGAGATAAACTTTTGTTATTGAAAAAATACTTATTTTCCACCATTAATTTGCAAATAAATCCATTAAACTTCCTACAATGTGATTTTCTGGATTTTGTTTTCTCATTTTGTCTGTCATAGTTGAAGTGTACCTATGATGAAAATTACAGGCCTCTCTCATCTTTTTAAGTGGGAGAACTTGCACAATTGGTGGCTGACTAAATACTTTTTTGCCCCACTGTATATGTAACCTGTCCTGTGTCCTCAGCATCAGGAGACAGTGAGTCTGGACAGTGTTACACATCATATATCTGTATAATACTGTATGTAACCTGTCCTGTGTCCTCAGCATCAGGAGACAGTGAACCTGGACAGTGTTACACATAATATATCTGTATAATACTGTATGTAACCTGTCCTGTGTCCTCAGCATCAGGAGACAGTGAGCCTGGACAGTGTTACACATCATATATCTGTATAATACTGTATGTAACCTGTCCTGTGTCCTCAGCATCAGGAGACAGTGAGTCTGGAGAGTGTGGACATTGAGGACACCCTGCTGTTCAACCTAAACATGTCTGGCCTGTCCAGCCGAGACCACATCCTGGAGTTCACCCCGGCCCTGTCCACGCTCAACAACCACGTGCGCTACTCCATCGACTACGGCAACGAACTGGGCTACTTCAAGATCAGCCAGAGGGAGGGGCTTAGCTACCTGCACCTGTCCAAGAGGAAGTCCCTCCCCCCTGGAGCCTATTTCCTGCAGATCAGTAGCGTGGCCGTGTACAGGAAGAAGGAGCTGGCAGCGCTGGAGGACAGCAACGATAAAGACTACCTCACAGGCCAGCTGGGAGACACACTCACCATGAGGGTGCAGATAGTCCTGCATTAACCTACACTACAGGACTGACTGGGGTGGCTGGTCTGGGCTGGGTGGGAAGTGTATGCCTGTAAACACTGGTCTAGGAACAGATTCATTTACCCTTGATCCATATCTCAACCATTAGGATGGGGAGAGAAGATCTGACCCTGGGTCAGTGGTTATGGGCAACTTCTACCTACTCTGAGAGAGAGCTTGGGACAATCTCAACGCCAAAGAGACTAATGGGTGGGTGGGGGGAGGGGGGATTGCGATGTTTGATTCCCAAAGATGATTCTACATATCATAGATACAACCTTTAGTGCTACAGTGTAGGCCTAACCCACTGGCTACAGTATGGCTGGCTGTCTGAAGAAAGGCTTAGAGAATGAGAATGACATGGAGGGAAGACATGACAATGACACAACAATAACCACTCTAAACTGCTCTGTGCAGGAAGCTCTGGTTTGAATGTTTTTTTTTTTTAATTTTATGAAAAAGGTTTATATGAAATAGGTTTTGTATGATGATATGTGGAATCTGCCACTCTTTTGTGGGACATGTAAGGCAAATGCCATATCCACCCATAGCCCCTACCCCCAAGACCATGAGGGTAGCTAGGGAGTATGGGGTAGGAGGTAGGGGCTAGCGGTGGATTTGGACTGAGTAGCAGAGTGCAGAAGTCACTGATGCTGAGTGTTCACAGCTTGGCAGAGGTGGAAGTGAAAGGCAGCGTTCAGATTCTCCACCCTTCTCCCTGAAGTGTGCACTTGCTCACTCCCCCTTCATGGTTCACAAAGCATTGGCTGCTAAGGAGAGTTTCCACCATATTAGGTAAACCAGTCCATTCCTTTCAAATCCCTGAGGGGAGAAGGGTAGGGAATCGAACCGTAGCTAAAGTCTTTAGCTAGAAGGACCCCTCTTCCTCATCATAACTATGCTTCTTCATCTTCCCCACTGACTAGACTTCAGCATTACACATATTTACTGGTGCTAGTAACAAATCCACATAGACGTATGAATGCACTGTAATACTCAACACACAGTAGCTGTCTGTCTACTGTCCTTTTAATAAGATGTCAGACGTCTTCTTTTCAACCAAAACCAAAGTAACAGCCTGTCTGCTCTCTATACCACATGTAAATGAAGTGTGTTTATACTGTAATCAATGCCATGTTTAGAATGTTAATCTATGAAGCCTTTTGTAAACTAGAGAACGCCCCTGAGAGGAGGGGGTGTAATGGTGCTTATAATGACCTACTACTTCCTTTGATAAACTGTATACACACACACATTAAAACACACACACACTCGCAAACACACAACACAAATACACACACACGCCCTCAAACACACTCAAAACATACACCGTTCTGATGATGCCAAACCTGTGCCTTCATGATTATGCACTGAGGTCGACGCGGCCACACACTTTTCGTTCGTACAATCAGTGCGCCGTAGCGAAGTCAATCAGACCAGCCGCAGACTCATCCGTCTGTCGCTCTGTCACATCAGTGCTCCGTAGCGAAGTCAATCAGACCAGCCGCAGACTCATCCGTCTGTCACATCAGTGCTCCGTAGCGAAGTCAATCAGACCAGCCGCAGACTCATCCGTCTGTCGCTCTGTCACATCAGTGAGGGTTTAGTTGTAAAGTCACAATAAAAACTTGTTTTTTTGTTTAAAAGGTTTCGTTGTTGTCCCTGTCTCCCTACTTCACTTCCTCTCTTTGCAGATTATGCTATTTATGGGATGTATTTTAACCACTTTAAGGGCCAAAATCCCAGACACAGATTAAGCCTAATCCTGGACTAAAAAGCACTTTTAATGCACATTCATTGAACATTATTTTTAGTGTATGCTTAAATTACATTTATCATTTAGCAGACGCAATCACCTTGCTCTAGGATACAGACATGGTTGAATTTATTTTTTCACCTAGTCCACTCAGAGATTTGAACCATTGATTAACCTTTCGTTTACTGGCCCAATGCTCTTAACCGCTAGGCTACTTGCTGCCCTAAGAGTCTACCTTTCCTTGGTTCCTTTCATTACTGACAGCTGAAAGGACTGGTGAAATCTCCTCTCCACAATGCTTCCTGCTTCTACCTAGCATCATCTCGGCCTAATGAAAGGATGAGGGAAGGAAGCTATTGTAATTCCAGAGACGATATAAAATGAAGACTACTGAACCACAGCCACCATATCCAGTTCCAACACAACCCAATGACTGCATCTAGAAGGCAAGGGTCCCGTTCCCCTTCTCAGACATTGCATGCATCAACCAATGGTTGCGTACCACGTCACCGACAGTGCTATCGACAGATTGCTATAACGTGGTTAGCTGAGACATAAAATACCTATCCAGGCATTGTAAGATCTGGCATGCATCTGCAAGTTAGTCAGCCTGGAACTCTACCCATTTCTCAGTGAAACTCCTCCCTGGTGTGGTTCACATTAGCCTTCTGATTCTACAGTTAACAGATCTAACATGTAACAGTACAGTGGAATGTTTTGGTTGCTGACATGCTGCCCGAATATGAGCCTATGTGAAGGGTTTGGTCCCTAAGACAGGGAAACTCCCTCGAACTATGAAAATAAATGGTTTAACAGCATCACTTAGTGGTCATTCAGGGTACAGACTTACATAGAATTCTATCCAAACGCCGATATACATAAGTGGGCATAGCCGACATTTTCATATAGGTTTCCCCAATTGGAATTGAACCTGCAACACTGGCATCTCTAGAACCATGCTCTTGCAAACCGAGCCACACAGACAAGAAAATCAGTGATGTTTCATTGCCATAAATGGCCAAATCAGCAGGCATAGACAGTGAAGCAAAGGGATAATAACAATCTTTAATGTAATTATTGTACAACCTCATAACATGTAACAGAACTAAACTAATAAGCTGGTTTATTTACAACGTTGATGTATCAGTTGCTGCCTGTGGAGCCAAATCCTCCAGCCCCACGCTCGGTCTCATCCAGAGTCTGAAACACAGAGGGAATACTACAACACTGGAGCGAAGGCTATTTTAGTGACCTTCAAATGCGAACGAGCCCAGTTTTCCCAAACACAGATTTAGCCTAGTCCAGGACAAAAAGTATGTTCAATGGAAATTGTTAAAGTGAAGAGGTTAAGTCCAGGACGATCAGAGTCGAGAAAAACAGCCCTAAGGGCTGAAGGCTCATTCTCACAGAAATAAGATGCACTTAAAATCGACATTTCAGTCTCAAGTTTAAATGAAATGAGACTGCTTGACAAGGTGTGTCCATTTAAGGTTTGTGTGAAATGGATCGTAAAGCTGTGATCAGCAATTCACTACTAGGTCTGCGCTTGTATGGTAATACTATAAATGGTCATATTCAGTCTATAGAGAAGCGTGAAGTACCTTTAGCTCCTGTAGGTCTGGGTAGCAGATCCTCTCGCACACCAGCTGAGCCACACGGTCCCCTTTTTTCACTGGGACACAGAAAGAAACACCATCACTCCACAGGTCACCCAGTTTCCCAACACTACAATGTTTCACTGGAAAACATATCTCAATGTGAAATGCATTTGGATTGAGCAATCAGTAAAACAAGTTATTTCAGTTTCTGATGAGGCATTTTAAGTTATTTTTTTCAAAGAGCAAAGGGTATATAATTAACGTAAAAGTAAAAAAAATAATAATAATGGATGTACCAATTGCAGATGGTCCCTTTAAACATGGATACAAAGTGCTTTCAATGCTTTGAGTTTGGAAAGGTGGTATGTGAATATGTGAATGATTAATGATTATTTTTAAAGCTCACCGTCAAAGGTTTCCTTGCTGAAGTTGAACAGCACCACCCCCACATTACCTCTATAGTCCTCATCCACTACTCCAGCTGGGGGGAGACAGGCACTCCAGTTAGCCTAGATGTCATGAATGTACCCTGTCAGTTCTATGTTCTAGACTCTGGTTAGAACAGCCAAAGAGTGACTTGGGTTCATGAAATCTCCATCAGAATTATGGTTACCACTTTCCTGCCATTTTTATAACCCTATAACCCATCTCTTAGGAAAAATGTTACATTCATATCTGAAGGTCAAAAAGTAAACTCACCCCCAACATCGACGAAGTGTTTTGCAGCCAGGCCAGACCGTGGTGCTGTGAAAAAAGAGAAATACATCAAATATGACTAAACTCCTTAACTTTTTATGCTGGAGAAAAGTGAAGGGGAGATGAGAAAGAGGGGTTGAACGAGATGAGTCTGAAAGCAGTCTCCATTGACCGTGTTGGAGCATCACATCTGTGATGCATTGTGGGTAAATTGTGACCGACTGATCTACCAATAACAATGAGAAGTTATTTATGTTGCAAGGTGATTTGTCAGTAGGCAGTCAGTCGCCTGCACTTTCAGTTGCAATGAGGGGGTTTGATTAATCTTGGCCGGATGCCTGTGTAGGCATGTATTACACCAGCTGAAAGTTGATTGCATTAGATTTGGAACTGGGCTGCCTCCCAGGCGTCCCGCTCTGGCTGACTGCAATGTTTGCTCAAAACAAAAGTGAAAACAAAACCCCTCCTGTCTCAGCCTCCAGTATTTATGCTGCAGTAGTTTATGTGTCGGGGGGCTAGGGTCAGTTTGTTATATCTGGAGTACTTCTCCTGTCCTATTCGGTGTCCTGTGTGAATCTAAGTGTGCGTTCTCTAATTCTCTCCTTCTCTCTTTCTCTCTCTCGGAGGACCTGAGCCCTAGGACCATGCCCCAGGACTACCTGACATGATGACTCCTTGCTGTCCCCAGTCCACCTGGCTGTGCTGCTGCTCCAGTTTCAACTGTTCTGCCTTATTATTATTCGACCATGCTGATCATTTATGAACATTTGAACATCTTGGCCATGTTCTGTTATAATCTCCACCCGGCACAGCCAGAAGAGGACTGGCCATCCCACATATGCTCTCTCTAATTCTCTCTTTCTTTCTCTCTCTCGGAGGACCTGAGCCCTAGGACCATGCCCCAGGAATACCTGACATGATGACTCCTTGCTGTCCCCAGTCCACCTGACTGTGCTGCTGCTCCAGTTTCAACTATTCTGCCTTATTATTATTCGACCATGCTGGTCATTTATGAACATTTGAACATCTTGACCATGTTTTGTTATAATCTCCACCCGGCACAGCCAGAAGAGGACTGGCCACCCCACATAGCCTGGTTCCTCTCTAGGTTTCTTCCTAGGTTTTGGCCTTTCTAGGGAGTTTTTCCTAGCCACCGTGCTTCTTCACCTGCATTGCTTGCTGTTTGGGGTTTTAGGCTGGGTTTCTGTACAGCACTTTGAGATATCAGCTGATGTACGAAGGGCTATATAAAATAAATTTGATTGATTGATTGACATAATTAAGCATGTAGTAATTAGTAGGATTCTGTGTTGCCATGCAAAAGTGATCACTTTCTGGTTCAACCCAGGTCAAAGTAAAATAACTCCCTCACTGTCAAATCAAACAATACCCAGAGACCTACCCCCACATACCCGTAGGCCAGGGTGCAATTAAATGTTTTCTTTAAAAACATTTAAGTTTGTGTCCTGGTACCCTACTCACCCACTCTGCCATAGCAGCCTGAAGGAACTGCTATCTGGATGTCAGTCTTCACGATAGCCTTGTCCATAGGACCAATACTGTAGTCATAGGCACTGTTAGAAAAAACATCAACAGGTGGCTTACAGTCACTAACTTACAAAGGCAGTGACCTACATCTAACTCCCCTCCCATCCAATCGTTAGTAGGAGGAGCAGGCTAGCACTACCGTTAGCCAACTTTTCTCCTGTTAAAGTTGGTCGTATAAACATGAAGCAAGACTAGGTTACCTAGTTAGGTAGCTTGATATGAAGACAACATTATGCATGGTCGTTTGCTAACTACAGTTTTACTTTTGATTGATAGCAGAAAAATAAAAGCCACATGCAGGATACACTCACTGCAACGTTTTGAATTCAAGTAACGTTATCTTGCTTATGTGAATAGCAAGCTAGCTAAGTAAATACAAGCCAGTAAAATGTACAGCGTTCTAATCACTTCCAGTGACCATGTCCAGGACTCTGACCCACCTGAACAGGTCGTAGCCTGCAGCTTTAGCAGAGCCCCGGGTAGGAGCAGTGGCATGTTCAGACAACTTGGAGAACTTCAGCACCGATATCACATTCTCTGCCACTGCATGTGGCTTTGTCCTCTTCAGTGGAGAAACTTCTGCGGCGTCTATCACTTCTGAGCAAGGCATGTTTACAAAGTTTGTGGTAAGAAAGTTGAGTTAATTCCAAAATAATAAAATGGCTATGGTTAGTTTAACGTTAGCTAACTAGTTGAAATATGGCTTGAGTTGTTGCTACTTCTCTGAATCGTTTTAGGAAGGACACATTCCCGCCAATTTCAATTGAATCTGCCTCGCCTTCGTTGAAAAAAATTAAAAAATCTCGCGAGAGTTCTGACAATTTGACGAGCTGTGAGCTGAATGACAGGAAAGCTTTAGTTTACTAATCCTTGAATGATGCATCTTGATTTCGGTAAAATACTCGACTACAAATCTGACAACAGTACAATTACCGGTACCTACAAATGTATTGACTACACATCATGTTAATACTAAAGTTGATAATACAACAACCAGTTAGCATAGCAAAGTAGCTAGCTGCTAGTGCTAGCAAACATGAGCTATTACTGAAAAGCAATGTAGCTAGCCAACGAGCTACCTGCATTCTCGCATCCTTTTCTCCTGGCCAGAGTGGGAGAATGCAGATAAAATGTTCTGTGTGAGAGTACTGAAGACTGGGCAGCGATAATCGAAGAACAACACCGCCAGTAGAGCCTCTGCTTTGCAACGAAGTGCTCCATCTTGTTAAAGATACAGTCCTCCCCGGCTGCGGCATCAGCTACAGCGCCTTCAGAAAGTATTCATACCCCTTGACTTATTCCACATGTTGTGTTACAGACCGAATTAGAAATTGATTTTTTTTTTATCTCACCCATCTATACACAATGCTTATCATCATCACCTGTTATAAAATGACAACAATGCCGTGCTAATAGACTTACTTTCCCACTGTCGAAGCACTGTTTCCTGACGCATTCTGCCCTGTTTTGGGTTTACCGTCATGCTGTGGGTGTTTGGTCAAGACCTGTCGTTTTAATTTGTTCGTTTTGAACATTACTAAGCACTTCCCTGCACAAAACACATTTTGGGCGCTCCTCGTTATTTATCAAAGTTTGTATTAAACCAAGCTAGAGAAACGCATCGCTGTATTTTCGTTTCATGACGATTGAGTTCGTCAGAATTTGTGGCTAGTTTGAGTCCATTTGATGATGGCGAGTGGGAATGACATGTTTGACAGGCTGTCAGGTTAGGAAGGCTACGAGTTTCAAAACACTTGCAAGTGAAAATTTGTAATTACTTTTTTCAAGTGTCAAATGTCATTTTTCTTCACATCTGTCCAGAGGGCATTTACAGGTGATTAGAACGTTTGAATATTGTAATTTCAGACGCGTGAAATTGTGCCACGGTTTTGGAACGAACGAAGCCAGGCCAAGAGAATGCTCGGCGGAAATGGAGTCCCTAGAGAAAGAACGAGATGGGTGTCAGGAGTGGGGCAGCAATCTTATCATAAGGAGACGTATACTTGGAAACGGGAGGAGGACTGGAGGGAAGAAGGGTGTAAGCTTGAGTCGGATAAAAAT
Source organism: Oncorhynchus mykiss (assembly GCF_057628025.1). Classification (NCBI taxonomy): domain Eukaryota; kingdom Metazoa; phylum Chordata; class Actinopteri; order Salmoniformes; family Salmonidae; genus Oncorhynchus; species Oncorhynchus mykiss. The sequence continues at coordinate 80,214,838 of NC_143027.1, forward strand.
GGTGGAAAAAAGGGAGATGGTTTGTTAAAGTAGAAAGTGTAAGCAAATGGAGCTGGAGAAATTGAAGTGAATGAGGGTGAAGTTATCCAGAGACCGAGGTATGCTCCCAGAATCAGGAAAAACACATGTCTGTGAGACAGTGTTGCCAACTCCTCAGTAAGGAAAGTAGCTATTGGCTGTCCTAAAGTAGCTAGAAGTCGCTAAATGGCGTCATCACCAAATTTGCATAATTGGTCATGTAATTGTGATGGATGCTGTAGGAGAGAGGAATAATGTGTGGGAGAGACAAAAAGTGAGTAAAAAAACTAAATATGTTTAGAACTACAAATTAACTTTCTTCTGTCGATTCTTGTTTTTTGTAATGTCCCAATTCCAACCCTCCTCCTTTATCTGGGCTTGGGACTGTTAGTGTTCAAAAACTGGAGAGTTGAGACTAAATCACGGACGTTGGACAGAGTGGATTTCAGTTGTAACAAAAGACAGTTTTAATGAGTCAGAGATATCTTGTCCCGCAGTTTTACGTGCACGGACCTAGTTCACATAACTCTGCAAGGAGCCAGGTGAAAAAGAGGCCTATACAATGGTTACATACATTTTTATACATAGAATAAAGTAGGTGGAGTCTTGTCGTTTCGGTCTTCTTGACTGGTCGGAGGGTTGGAGGCGGGCCTTGCTCTAGCCAGAGCGGGCCCCATTGGTGCACAGCAAAAGTTCTTTGCTCTTGGGACAGGCCAGTTAGAGGGAGATGAGATGTGTGTTTATATAAGGAAGAGGGGGTCAGTCTTATGGCTGGGTGTATGTGTTCTTACTACGGAATGTCTTTGTTTATATGAGCTATGTGTATGAATATTTATATAACAAATCCCCCTCTTCACGTCTATTAGACGTGAAAACTATAGCAGAAAGGTGGCGGTTGCAATCGTGGGTATACATAAGGTGGTGCTCCTAACCTTGTCTGGTTTGCATGGTGGGTCTGTAGGTGTAGTGCTACGTTTGGGACGGGAGTGATTGGAGGGAGTGATATCAGGAAAGGAGTTAGGGACATGTGTAGGGGTTGGTGTATGTGATGTGGCAGGGTGAAGTAGTTGTTCAATTAACCATGTGAAAGTCCTAGGGTTACTCCAAATATCAGTATGAATATCACAAATAAGGGACCAGATATCCCCAGCCTCACCCAGAGAGGGAGAAATTTCCCTCTAACTGGGCGAGGTTCCCTTCTCAGGGGAGGCGGAGTTTGATGCCGCATCACCTGAGGAAGGAGTGTCTTCATTTGGAATCGAATTTAGGCCGCTCAAATCAGCTCTGACTTCAGTCAGTGTTCTAGAAGGAATTGGGGCTGGGGTGCAATGTGTAAGGCGGTGCCAAGGTGTGCCTGATTTACCTTTGACCTGGACTGAGTGTGAAGTAACCTCCTTCACTTCGTACGGTCCAGTCCACCTGGGTTCCAGCCACTTTCTCTTGTGGACTGTAACCCTCACCCCGTCACCAACCTTTACCTTCAGTAGTGTCGTGTCCCCCGGCAGCTCCCCCTCCTGGACCTTGTGAACCTGGGTAGAGAGTGCTGCAGAGAGAACCGTCAGTTTTTTCACATAATTAGACATTACAATTTGTTGTACATCAAGGGCGGGCATATGACCTCCCTCCCTTGGTGGACCATGCATGACTCTACCAGTCATTATCCCAAAGCTATCTTAGCTTTTGGTTTGACGTTCCACCAGATTTTGGGATTGGGGCCTGTACACAGACCCAAATCTGTGGGTTATGCCAAATCTTTCTTCCACCTGTCTCAGGTGTTTGTTAAATGTGAGCCATTTGTCAAATTTGATTTGTCTTGGGATGCCATACCTGGGTATTAGTTTGGTTTGTAGCCACTTAAAGACTGACCTAGTATCCTCCCCTTTTGTTAGTATTGCCTCTACCCATTTGGAGAACCTATCTACTATGACTAGGAGATAGAGTTTGCCTTTAGATACATTTTCGGGGCCCATGTCGGTGTAGTCTATACTAATATCCTGAAAACATGCATTAGGTATTACGTATGAGCCCATTGGTGTTTGATATGGTGTCTTTGGGTTGTGTCTGTCACAACCATTGCATTCGTCACAAAATAAATCATCGTCATAAAATAAGTCAGTCATATTTTTTATGTGAGGGTGCCACCAGATGTGCGAGGCCTTTTTGGAGGGTCTTTAGTTTGCCTTCGTGTGTGGGGCCATGTGTTTCTCATAAAAGTTCTGGGTCCATCAGTGTGGCCTGCTTCATGGGCATGGGCTGAGTCTGTATAGATATTCAGTCTTTCCTTTTCCTCTGATGAGGACCTGCGTCAATCCGATGATTTCAGCTAATTTGGCCGATGCTGGTTGAGGGATGATGGCTGATTGAAGGGTGACATCACGAGGTGAGCTGTTTTTTTTTTCAATAGCTTTTGCTACTGCAGCAACGTATCTGGAGCATGTTGACTGTCCTACCTCAATGTGGTCAAGTTTGAAGAGTAGTACATCAAGACCCTTCTCTCCCCCTCTTGTTTCTGGAATACGACGGATGAGGTGAATCCTTCCCTTCCAGAAACATCCAAATGGAACTTGTTCTTGTAGTCAGGTGCAGTCAGAGCTGCTGCCGCTGATAGATCTGTTTTCAGGAGTGCTATGGCTGTTGATGCTTCAGCCGTCCAGGCCAGGGGTGCATGGAGGTTCCTTGATCGTACCGGTGCTGCCACCCCCTCTGGGCCACACCCAATGGTACAACACCTGATAGGTGGGGTCAGGTGCATCATGTCTTCGTCCCAGTCTGCAGTGTAGAGGAAGTCATCAGTTTCTGTTGCATTGAGTGTGCAATGGATCTCAGCTTGGGGAGTCTTATATGGGTGCAGAGTGTAGATTTGAGCTTTCAGTTGGTTGAACTTAAACTGGATGTGAGGGGTGGCAGGCCCTGTGGGTAGGCATTTTACCCAGTACACTTCTTGGGCTTCAGACAGTGTGGTCATCGGCAGGAGTGGCATCCTCATCATTCTTACTGGGTGATCAGGTGTTGAAGTGGTAGGGTTGGTTGTAATCTTGCTGCTCCTGCTGCATGTGTCTAGGAGAGGGTCCTCTTCCTCTTCCTGGTGCCCCTCCACGTCCTCTTCCTCTTTCTCTCCATTGCTGTGGGGAGAGTGGTTTCGTGCAATATCTGGCATAGTGACCGGGAATTCCTCAGTTATACCACTGGTAGTTTCCCCCTCTGTATGGTCCAGTGTAGGGGCCTCGTTGAGCCCGTTGCCGTTGCAGGATATACCGCTGTGGGGGAGGGTAATGGGGTGGTGGGGCTGCCTGCTGTTGGATCATCTGAGAGACAGTCTGTGCCACGATCTGAGTGTTCTCTGGCTGCTCCCCTTGGTCTTGAGTTTCTACTGCAATCATTTGTTTGGGCGTGTTGGCTGCAGACATTTTATCTAAGTCGTCTGATAATGTGTATAATGCGTTATTTAGGTATATTCAATCCTTACTATGTGGTGTTTATTTCTATCGTTGTATGCTTAGCCTGTCCCTGGTCGAGACAAAGGGGGTTATCAGTATGTGACGCCCGCCACGTGTGTATTTCACCGGTATTTTATTTGAATTTGTTCAGCGATTCGTTTAGGTATTTTCTATAAATGATTCTGCGATTTCCTTTTGGAACAATATATCAGTGAATATATGCGGTTCTCTAACAATTTTCAGAGTAATTCTAGCTCTTTAGGAAATATAGATAGAATGTCTAGACAACTAAGAGTTGTTCAGTGAATTATTTAAATACTTTCTGTAAACAATTCAGTAAATTCCTTTATGAACTTATATCAGTAAATTCGAGCGATTCTATAGCAATTGTCAGAATAATTTTAAACTTTAGGCAATATCAACAGGAATGAAAAAAAAAACGAAAATCAGTATTCCATTCGATACTAAGGTGGCTTTGTCTACCAGCACGTGTGCATAATAGCCCAGTTACGTATCCCAACCTACTCCGCGACAAACGTTTCTTTCAATTTAATTTCCCCCATCTCCAAATCATGGAATGTCAACTCTGGTTCATCTTATGTTTATTGTTTGATGTGCAATAGCCACATCATTCCCGATCTCTGTCTAGTGGAAGGCCAAACTTACATATCCTATATCTATTCGACTACACCTCTAACATAACCAATTAAACAGTTTACAACTCATTCAATAGGAACTTTTACATGCAGATTCAGTCGATCTATTAATTAACTAAATCTCTAAACACAACCAATTAAACAGTTTAGAACTTATTCAATAGGAACTTTTACGTGCATACTACACTTCTAAACAAAACCAATTAAACAGTAAGCACTTATTTAATAGGAACTTTTACATGCATACTACACTTCTAATAATAGGCCAATTGATAAAAAATAAAAATACAAATAAAAAATAAAAACGAGCAAAACAAGATCTCCCCGATCAATGTCTTAGGTTCTTATGTAAAAAATTTGGGCACCGATTCATACTCACGCCCAGTACTTTCTGATCAAAATTTGGTTTAGGCTATAATACAATATGCAGATTTCGATATAACGGGCTCTGCTCACCTTTATATAGAGCGCTCCGATCAGATTTCCTGAGGCAAGATGAATGGCTGGGGAAGTCACTCTTCCGTCTGATTTTTTAGCCGTGATCAGTCTCGTCCTCTCACACTAACTTATAATAGATCGAATTCAAGAATAACCAAACTCTGCTACCAATTCTGTTAGTGTTCAAAAACTGGAGAGTTGAGACTAAATCACGGACGTTGGACAGAGTGGATTTCAGTTGTAACAAAAGACAGTTTTAATGAGTCAGAGATATCTTGTCCCGCAGTTTTACGTGCACGGACCTAGTTCACATAACTCTGCAAGGAGCCAGGTGAAAAAGAGGCCTATACAATGGTTACATACATTTTTATACATAGAATAAAGTAGGTGGAGTCTTGTCGTTTCGGTCTTCTTGACTGGTCGGAGGGTTGGAGGCGGGCCTTGCTCTAGCCAGAGCGGGCCCCATTGGTGCACAGCAAAAGTTCTTTGCTCTTGGGACAGGCCAGTTAGAGGGAGATGAGATGTGTGTTTATATAAGGAAGAGGGGGTCAGTCTTATGGCTGGGTGTATGTGTTCTTACTACGGAATGTCTTTGTTTATATGAGCTATGTGTATGAATATTTATATAACAGGACCGGCAAAAGCGACCTAAAAGAGACACTCTGGCAGAGTTACTTAGTTTTTTATTTTTCTTAATTTGGTTTGGTTTTTAACCTTATCCACTTAGGAGCCTACAACAAGTCACAGTAAAACATGAACATCTTTAACCATTCCATAAAAATAAAAACAAGTTTTGTATACAATCAACATTAACAATCTAAATGGACCAAAAAGAGACAATAGAAAAAACTGTTACTGGCAATGTGAGAAAATGATGGTAACTAGTCTGGTCCTAATTCAGTTTTTTATTTTTATTTTTATGTAACCCAGTGCGGGATCAGTCAGCGGCAGCTTCCAGCATGCGCGATTCATTTGCAGTCTGGATGCAGAGGGGTGAACATCTCCTGCTCTGACTGCATCTGGGAGGAACCGTTGCGCGAGGACTGTGGGTGCTTCGGGACGGGGGTGGGGCCCGGGGTGGGGCCCACGGCAGCACCTAAGAACGATATGTGGCTTTCACGTCAGAGTCTCCAAAAGTCTCAAATAACACCAGAAAAAGTCGCTAGATTTGTTGCTAGTCGCTTTTTTGAAAAATGTGACGCTAGAGGGGTATGAATACTCGCTAAATATAGCTACAAAGTCGCTAAATTGGCAACACTGCTGTTACAGTAGGAGTGAAGTTTATTGAAAAAGTGGACTCTTGCCCTTTGGCTGATCCATTTGTGGTTGCGCGGTGTGTGAAAAAAAAGAGTTGGGTCATGTGTTTGAAAAATGTGTCGCTAGAGGGGTCTGAATACTCGCTAAATATAGCTACAAAGTCGCTAAGTTGGCAACACTGCTGTGACAGTAGGAGTGAAGTTTATTGATAAAGTGGACTCTTGCCCTTTGGCTGATCCATTTGTGGTTGCGCGGTGTGTGAAAAAAAGAGTTGGGTCATGTGGAATCAGTGAGGGTAACCAGAAGTGGTCTAGTGATAAGTGTGTTTCTGTTGGGTAGAGGGAGAATGCGCTCGGAGTAAAACGAATGGTGGCAAGAAAAGTTCATTGTTTTGTTCTCAAGAAAAGGGCACCAATGAAAGGAGTGATAAACTGGGGTAGCATTAAATATAACAGTTGACCAGCTGAGGGATAAGATTTGCAGTGTATCTGATGTTAGTCGTTTGATGCGGAAAGAGTGGGGAAACAGAAGATACATTGTGTCTGTTCTTTTGAGTTTTGATGTTGAGTCTTTGCCCGACAAAGTGAAGTTAGGATATGTTATCCTGTATGTGCCGAATACATTACGATGTTACGGGTGTCAAGCTTATGGGCATGTGGCAGCAGTGTGTAGGAGGGAGGGTTCAAGGTGTGAGAAATGTTCAGAAGGGCATGAGACAAAGGAATGTGTACTATTGGGGAATGTGTTAATTGTAGGGGTACCCATGGAGCTGGGGATCAGAAATGTCCCGAGCGAGAGAGGCAGGTTGAGGTTTCCAGGTTAGAGTAGAGCCCTACCAGTACAGAGTAAGATTGGATTTTTAGCATTTATAAAAATGGTTACCAATTGTACTGCAGGGATGGATCGGAAGTCACGTAAAATTGAGTTTGTGGTGGCAGCTGCAGAGAGGTATTTGGGTGTGCGACACTTGACATCAGAAGAGTTACAAGATGTGTTAGGTGGCGATGTCCCATTCTTTCAGGATAATGGTATGAGGTAGGAATAAATACATTTAATTAGTGGAGTAGGGTAGTGTTCATTTTTATTTTATATCATTTTGAAATTAGTGAGTAGTGTTAGATGGTAGGGTATTTATTTAGTACATTTTTATTTTTCAAGCAAAGAATAAGGGTGTTGTACTACAGTCTAGTAGGTGGCGGTAATGCAACAAAGTGGATGCAAACCGCCGTTAAACCTCAGAAGAAGAAGAAATTGTGCCTTTGCACACGTTCCTAACGTCTGTGTAGTAACAGGTACATTTCATGTGTCTGAAAGTAGCACATTGAGTTTGACTTCCGGCATGTTGCGATGAATCGCTTTCCCAGGTAGGGAGGAGATGTTTCTAAATATGGATCAAATTGTTACAATTAGTAATTTACAGAATGCAAGGCGTTGGTGAGAAAAATTTAGGGAGAAATTAAAACTACTTTTTCCACATAGCATTACAACTACAAAGCTGACGCTGGCTAGCTAGTTTATTTTCATTGAAATAGCATGGCTAGTTAGCTAGCTAGTGTAACAGATGTGAAACGGCTAGTTTAGTTAGCGTGGGCGCTAAATAGCGTTTCAATCAGTGACGTCACTTGCTCTGAGACCTTGAAGTAGTAGTTCCCCTTGCTCTGCAAGGGCCGTGGCTTTTGTGGAGCGATGGGTAACGATGCTTCGAGGGTGACTGTTGATGTGTGCAGAAGGTCCCTAGTTCGCGCCCGGGTATGGGCGAGGGGACGGTTTAAATTTGTACTGTTACATTGGTGCCGTGACCCGGATTACTAGTTGCTGCGGGAAAAAGGAGGAAGGTCAAAAGGGGGGTGAGTGTAACAGATGTGAAACGGCTAGTTTAGTTAGCGTGGGCGCTAAATAGCGTTTCAATCAGTGACGTCACTTGCTCTGAGACCTTGAAGTAGTAGTTCCCCTTGCTCTGCAAGGGCCGCGGCTTTTGTGGAGCGATGGGTAACGATGCTTCGAGGGTGACTGTTGATGTGTGCAGAAGGTCCCTAGTTCGCGCCCGGGTATGGGCGAGGGGACGGTTTAAATTTGTACTGTTACACTAGCAATAGTATTTTGTCTAGCCTGGTATATGGACAATATACCACGGATAAGGGCTGTTATGCTCAATGCGGAGTGCCTGGATACAGCCCTTAGCCGTGGTATATTGGCCATATACCACAAACCCCCAAGGTGCCTTATTGCTATATAACTGGTTACCAACGTAATTACAACAGTAAACAAGTAATATTGACTCACCCGTAGTATACGGTCTGATATACCATGGCTTGCTATCTGTCTCATGTTGTACCGATCATGAACAATATTGAATTCTGTTGAATTGGCAACTGACTAAATTCTTGTTAAGAAGATGTTGCTGTTCAGAATGACATGTTTATGACTGTTGATGTTCACAGGAATCTCCAAATACTATGTTGAATGAGCACCGGCGGATGAAAGAGGGGGAGGAAAATAGACAACTTCCTTCTACCACACCTTCACCAAGTCATACAATGTTTGCTTCATGAACAATTGTTACATCAGAAATAAATACAAAATTATTTTAGTTTATTCTGTTTCTGGTTTTTTTAAATGCTGGATGTGAGTAATTTAGCAGGTCCATAGTATAATGTATTGTTTTGAAACTTTTATTTAAATATATATTCAGTCAAAACTCACTTTTTGCTAAAGTAATGTGTTTTCTACTGTTACTTTTTACATACTGATACAGTCTCATTAGTTTTGAGCTAGACTATGATTGGGTAATGTCTACTGTAAATGTCTACTACCCTTTTTTAAATGTTTATGATTGAAATTAGCACCGTTTTTTAATAGTTTGTTTCTACTGTCTGGTGAGGAAGTGGGCAATATGGATACATTGGAGGAGGAAGGGAGAGTTAATGACAAATCAGAACTTGGACAATGTCAGGGAATAAATAGGTAAATGTCCAGCCTATCAATGACAAAATAAACAGGTTGAGGTAGCTGTCATGTCTTTGGCATCATTAAAGTTAACTGTTATTTTATCAAATCAATTCTCTGTAATTATTATTACGTGATTAAACTAATCATGTAAATGTAATTAACTAGGAAGTCAGGGCACCAAGGAAAATCATCAGATTGCAAAGTTATCATTTTCCTAATTTAACTCTTCAGATATTATTATATCTGATCAATTAGTCTTCTAATGAATTATTCTTTGCCTCACGTTAGTCTCATTCCAAACGTCGTAAATTGTTGGTTATCTGCACGAACCCAGATTTTACTATGAATCATCCATACACCAATTGTCTTAATAATTTATTTACTAACTAACTAAATAATCACAGAAATACATAAACAAACAAGTAGATATGGTTACAGGGAAATGATAGGGGAAGTTCCCTTGTGGGCTAAGCCGATATGATGGCTTGGTGGACAAAGGGAAGTGGGTGTGGACTGAGAAGGGGGCGAAAGACAAAAGAGACACTACGCAGTTGATAATTGAAATGCTAATCCTTTGCACATGAACGCTCACTCATTCGGGAATAATTGGGATCAATTATATATTTACGCCTAGTGTGTTGTCGTGATCTCTGTTGGAATCGTCAGTCCTTCTGTTGGAATGTTCATCAGAGCATCTCCGCTTCCCTGAAGTCTTTTGCGGTTAGAATGGATACTTCAGAGTACCATTCAGAAATGTTCTTATAGAATAGATGTTTCGGCGGTTGTCGGTCTCCGCATCTCAGGTTGACATAATTTCTAGCTGCAGACTAATAATTTGTATCTAAGATTTGCTGTTATTCTGTCGTGATCGATAGACTCAGAGTTTAACCATTTCCTGTCGTGTAGCCAATGCTCTACGTGGTATGGTTAGGAATTCAACAACCATTACAACCTTAGCTTAGACTGAGGTTTCTGTGGTCTCTACTCAAACCTTTGCCCCCTCAACTGACCGAGGTATGCATGGTCTAAAGAGGATTTCTTCAGGTGTTTTTTTTAATTCATAACAGTAGAAAAGGGCTGTTCCATGACGCCAGATCATGTCTGTGCTCATGGGGGCGGGCCAATGACTTAGTTAAACTTTAAAGGGAATACAATTATCTTTCATTAAAAGGTTTAACATCACCTTACATAATTTCACAAATAGTTTAATCTTTACTCATTCATTTTATACAATAATTAGATGCAAACCTCATAACAGAGGCTCCTGTATAAAGAGAGTAATGGTAATGTGGCTGTATTGTCTTTCATGAGTTCACAAACATGAAACAAAACGGTCCAGGTCGTAGCTGGCTTCTCCACCGACCGTTTACACATTCTCCAAAACATGGATATTGTTCAGTTCTCAAGTTCTGTGATGTAGAAGAAGTTCCTTTGTTCTACTGTGAAACTCTCTCTCTCTATACTGCATGGCCAGGAGGAGAGAGTCTCCTCCAGGAATTTACAACCTGAAATAACAGAACCTGGGTGTAGGAGAGGGGGATGCCACAATCTATACCCAGAAAGGGCCACGCCATGACATAGCCTTAACATGCAAATATCGAATGTTATGTACTGGACAGAGGCTAGCCAGCTATTCTCAAAACATTGGATTACCAACTTGAGCAGTGACATATCAGTTTGCAGCACATTTTCACATGGACATATATACACGGAAAAAAAATATAAATGCATCATGTAAAGTGATTGGTTTCATGAGCTGAAATAAACGATGCCAGACAGTTTCCATATGCACAAAAAGCTTATTTCTCTCAAATGTTGCACCCTGGTCCTTCCTCCACTGCCTCCATAACAGTTCATCAATTCCTTTTTAGAAAACATTTTAATTCGGTCTTTGTGGTTTGGAAAGCATAGTGACTATTATTGCTTTCAAAAGTACCTACTTTTGGAAAAGTAGGTACTTTTCACCAGACAATCCCATCTGGTGGATGGAAAGTGTTGTATATAGTGTTGTATAAAGTGTTGTATATAGTGTTGTATATAGTGTTGTATATAGTGTTGTATATAGTGTTGTATAAAGTGTTGTATATAGTGTTGTATATAGTGTTGTATAAAGTGTTGTATATAGTGTTGTATATAGTGTTGTATATAGTGTTGTATATAGTGTTGTATATAGTGTTGTATAAAGTGTTGTATATAGTGTTGTATAAAGTGTTGTATATAGTGTTGTATATAGTGTTGTATATAGTGTTGTATATAGTGTTGTATATAGTGTTGTATATAGTGTTGTATATAGTGTTGTATATAGTGTTGTATATAGTGTTGTATAAAGTGTTGTATATAGTGTTGTATATAGTGTTGTATAAAGTGTTGTATAAAGTGTTGTATATAGTGTTGTATAAAGTGTTGTATATAGTGTTGTATATAGTGTTGTATATAGTGTTGTATATAGTGTTGTATATAGTGTTGTATATAGTGTTGTATATAGTGTTGTATATAGTGTTGTATATAGTGTTGTATAAAGTGTTGTATAAAGTGTTGTATATAGTGTTGTATATATTTTTTTCACATGGACTTAGAGCTTGATACCTCAGATGATGAAAAATGATGGATAGCTAATTCAAATAAATACCTTTATGAATTATGAAGCCTTTATGTGCTTTTTTCAATACATCAATGCTTTAAAAAATCACAAAATGTGACGTTATCTACCAAATAAGTTGTTTTCTGAAATTATTAAAAAGCTACTACTATTAAAAAGCTAACTACAAAAACACAATTCCTTACCCAATAGGCTAAACAGGTGTAATGAACACGTGTAAATATGTGCCCATAACAAGCATTCTAATCACCTGTAAATGCACACTGGACAGGTGTAATGCACAATGACAGTAAAACAGTCATTGAAATTGTTGAGGGGTGATGTCTTTCTGGTTTCATTCTACAAAATGTTCTTTAGGGTCGAGTCTGAAGCTGCTGTACAAACCCAAAAAGTAGAAGATGCAAAAACAAAACTTAAGAACAGGAAGCATAGAAATAGCATACATAGAATGGATCTACCACTTCTTAGACTTGCTTTCAAGTCGAAGGATAGAAAAGTGAGTTAAAGATCTATGTTAATTTGGTCAGGTTGCCCAAAAAGTTACATAGTGCCACTTTAATGTTCCACAAAAGTATCATAAAAATATTGAAATTATGCATATACTCTCTAATTTATCCTTCTTTACAATAAAGTAGTAAGTGTTCCACTTTGCCAATCAAGGTGTCCCAATTTGTCAGTATCGACTGAAAAAATGTGGTCTCAGGACAATGTGTTTGAAAAAGTCATCCATCCTGTATTTAATATTGATTCATTTTGTATAAGTTAATAATGGAGTTCTTAAGCTATTTAGAATGGTATCATGTTGAGGGTTAAGACATTGGGATGATTCTGTAAAGTGTTCGGAAAAGCAAATTACAGAAAGTGTCCCACTTTACCAATACTCACCCTATATCATTTACAGTTGAAGTCGGAAGTTTACATACACTTAGGTTGGAGTCATTAAAACTCGTTTTTCAACTACTCCACAAATTTCTTGTTAACAAACTATAGTTTTGGCAAGTCGGTTAGAACATCTAATTTGTGGTTGACACAAGTAATTTTTCCAACAAATGTTTACAGACAGATTATTTCACTTATAATTCACTGTATCACAATTCCAGTGGGTCAGAAATGTACATACACTATGTTGACTGTGCCTTTAAACAGCTTGGAAAATTCCAGAAAATTATGTCATGGTTTTAGAAGCTTCTGATAGGCCAATTCACATTATTTGAGTGTGACCTGTGGATATATTTCAAGGCCTACCTTCAAACTCAGTGCCACTTTGCTTGACATCATGGGAAAATCAAAAGAAATCAGCCAAGACCTCAGAAAAAAAATTGGTTGGTTCAAAATTGGTTGGTCTGGCTCATCCTTGGGAGCAATTTCCAAACGCCTGAAGGTACCACGTTCATCTGTACAAACAATAGTACGCAAGTATAAATACCATGGGACCATGCAGCCGTCATACCACTCAGGAAGGAGACACATTCTATCTTCTAGAGATGAACGTACTTTAGTGCGAAAAGTGCAAATCAATCCCAGAACAACAGCAAAGGACCTTGTGAAGATGCTGGAGGAAATGGGTACAAAGAATATCTCTATCCACAGTAAATAGATGATACTTCTGATGAAACAAAAGTAGAACTGTTTGGCCATAATGACCATCGTTTTGTTTGGAGGAAAAAGGGGGAGGCTTGCAAGCATAATAACACCATCCCAACTGTGAAGCATGGGAGTGGCAGCATCATGTTGTGGGGGTACTTTGCTGCAGGAGGGACTGGTGCACTTCACAAAATAGATGGCATCATGAGGGTGGAAAATTATGTGGATACATTGAAGCAACAAGACATCTCAAGACATCACTCAGGATGTTAAAGCTTGGTCACAAATGGGTCTTCCAAATGGACAATGACCCCAAGCTTACTTCCAAAGTTGTGGCAAAATGGCTTAAGGACAACAAAGTCAAGGTATTGGAGTGGCCATCACAAAGCACTGACCTCAATCTTATAGAAAATTTGTGGGCAAAACTGAAAAAGCGTGTGCGAGCAGGAAGGCCTACAAACCTGACTCAGTTACACCAGTTCTGTCAGGAGGAATGGGCCAAAATTCACCCAACTTATTGTGGGAAACTTGTGGAAGGCTACCCAAAACATTTGACCCAAGTTAAGCAATTTAAAGGCAATGCTACCAAATACTAATTGAGTGCACGGATGTAAACTTCTGATCCACTGGGAATGTGATGAAAGAAATAAAAGCTGAAATAAATCATTCTCTCTACCATTAATTTGACATTTCACATTCTTTAAATAAAGTGTTGATTCTAACTGACCTAAGACAGGGAATTTTTACTAGGATTAAATGTCAGGAATTGTGAAAAACTGAGTTTAAATGTATTTGGCTAAGGTGTAAACGTGTAAACTTCAGACTTCAACTGCACAATTAAATGTGGAGAGTGGAGGCTGTTATAGCAGCAAAGGGGGGACCAACTCCATATTCATTCCCATGATTTTGGTAGTGTATTTCATTTAAGACATTTTCAAAAAATTCTAAAAACATGTTTTCACTTTGTAATTATGGGGTATTGTGTGTAGATGGGTGAGAATTAGTTTTATTTAATCTATTTTGAATTCAGGCTGTAACACAACAAAATGGAATAAGTCACGGGTATGATTACTTTCTGAAGGCACAGGATAACCCACTAACAGACCTTATAACCAGAGAGGAAGAGGCGATAGATCATCTTTTTTGCCAAATAGCTAGATGCTACTTTATCACGTCATGCATGGTTTGTTTGTGGCCCTGGTAACAATAACTAATGGTAGCTAGCTGGAGTGATGTGTGCATCATTCTCCTCCTAAAATGCATTGCATGGTCAATCTGATGTCTGCATTGGCCTGCAGCATTTACGGTGATATGGTCTCTGCCATATGCGCTTCATGGAGCAGCGCAGAGCTGTTGTGAAGGAAGTTGTCAAGGAAGTGAGTGTGTATTTATACAGGACCTCCCGCCCTCACCTACCGTCAACCAATCATGTCAATGCAGAGCTATACAGAGCCCTGCATTGTTACATCATTTGGGAGGCACAATGCAGTGCAGAGCTCAATTTGGCCTCTGCATGCCTCTGGAGGCTCCGCAATTGCATCACACACATATGGAGCCTCTGACCACATTTTCGGATCAAGCATAAATTGTCTTTTACCCCCCATGTGTGTCTGTCCCAGGCCAGGTAGCTCCCTCATGCTCCTCTGTTGTGTAATGGAAGACTTGTAGCTTGGGGCTAATAACCAATGATATACATAAACTCTGGATTGCTGATGCTATGAATTGGCCATTAAGAGGCTTTGAAGCCACTGGTCGGCCATATTGTCATTACCCAGTAGGCACAGTCCTCCCTCCATAGCAGTGTTTCTCAACTCTGGTCCTCGTACACCGCCAACAGCACATATTTATGTTGTAGCCCTGGACAAAAGCATCTGATTCAATGTGTCAAGGTCTTGATGATTAGTTGAGTGGTAGAATCAGGTGTACTTGTCCAGGGGGCCATAACAAAAATATGTACTGTTGGGGGGTACTGGAGGACTGAAACACTGCTCCATAGGAATTCATGGATTTCTACAGTATTTCAGTTGAATGTTTCAAGGACAAAATGACATGTATTTAAGTATGATTTCTTTGTAATGGGGACACTATCGTTAGTAATCTCAAACATATACTATAAGGAAAATATTTGTATATATTTTTTTATGTTTGGCTCACATAATATAATTTAAAAGTATGCATTAAGGTGTCTAGAATATTCTAAATGTGGCAAAAATAAATGTAGACATTAATAAATCCCAAATATTTTTTACTACCGTGTTGGCGTGCCAAGATGGAGGTTCAGTGGCTTCAACACAGCGCCCCCTATCTGTCATCAAGTGTATATATAAATCATTGCCAATAACCAAGGACTGAACACAAGAAAGGTTGGCGTACCCAACTATTGTATTATTCTGCATTATGTTCTACATTTCTACATTTGAGAATAATGTAACCAACCTATTGACTTCTAATGTAATGTGTCTGACCGTCTTGATGGACACAAATTATGAGGAAAAATAAGAGTAACTCAACATTTTATTCCTTCTTCATAATACATTAATTAAAATATGACAGTTAAATATGATAAGGACTGAAGTCTTATAAAAGACAATGGTTAAAACACAGAAATAAATCAAGCATTTCTATATTGAAAATATACAGCACATAAGTTGATTTACATTTTCCTGTTCTGTTTGATAGATTTTCATCACAGTGTGTGTGTGTGTGTGTGTGTGTGTGTGTGTGTGTGTGTGTGTGTGTGTGTGTGTGTGTGTGTGTGTGTGTGTGTGTGTGTGTGCGTGCGTGTGCATTAAGGTAGTAAGTGATCCCTTCATTATTTCCCGAGACACTCAACTAGTAGCTACTTGTGTGGAATATACACATTATACAAAGTATTATACAGTATTTTTCAATGGATATCAAACTAATCTTATTTTTTTTAAATCAAGTTATCAACGCCGCTAGTAGCATTTGAATATATATATATATATCTTTTTATTTATATATTGATCACTTTTTGCATAGGTCATTTGTTTGCTATAATGTTCATTTCCTAGAACACCATCATATTTGTGTATACTAGCCTACATACACAGTGTACAAAACATTAAGGACACCTTAAGTTGCTCGCAGAACAGCCTCAATTAGCATTCCACAGGAATGCTGGCCCATGTTGACTCCAATGTTTTCCACAGTTGTGTCAAGTTGGCTGGATGTCCTTAGGGTGGTGGACCTTTCTTGATACACACGGGAAACTGTTGAGTGTGAAAAACCCAACAGCATTACAGTTCTTGACACAAACTGGTGCACCTGACACCTACTACCATACCATGTTCAAAGACACTTAAATCTTTTGTCTTGTCCAATCACCCTCTGAATGGCACACATGCACAATACATGTCTCAATTGTCACAAGGCTTAAAAATCCTTCTTTAACCTGTCTCCTCCCGTTCATCTATACTGATTGAAGTGGATTTAACAAGTGACATCAATAAGGGATCATAGCTTTCACCTGCTCAGTCTATGTCATGGAAAGAGCTGGTGTTCTTAATGTTTTGTGTACAGTGTGTATCATCTGTTGTTCCCCCAAAAGAAGAATTATACATATAGGCTAGCTGCAAGCAGCAATGACCTGGGCCCAAGCCTTTTGACTCTTCCTCAAATATTTTGCCCTTATTTAAGTCATCAAATTTAGCCACAACACCAACTCAGTGTTTAGGGATGTCTATCTGAAAGCAGCAGTGGTGGGATTTGAACCTGGGCCGCCATGGGTTGGCATGTACAAGACGAAGGGACTAGCCCATGCCGGCCTCAGGGTTGAGAACTATGGAGGAGTCTGTATGTATGAACTACAGGTTCTGGTCTTGACTCAATCTTTTGCTCTTAGACTAATCTCATAATATAGAATAATATCATTTATGCCATTTATCAGACACTTATATCTAAAGAAACTTACTGTCATGCTTGCCAAAAATGTTTTACATATGAATGGTCCCAGATATCAAACCCACTATCCTGGCATTGCAAGCACCATGCTCTACCAACTGTGCTACAGAGGACCACTATCTGGGTAGTGGACAAGTGCACATTTAAGGAAAAAGTATACCGTGTTGAGATGCATAGCCAGCAGGGGGCTCCAACTAGCCTGGGACCAGTCTGTTATCTAACATCCCAGTCCCACTGTGTCAAATACCAAAGATTTACCAGATGTATTGGGTCACCAATTTACACCATCCCTCCAAGTTTGGTCTCTATAGGTCGAACTATTTAAGCACTATAGCTCTCTTAAAATTGGAATAATAATAATAATATGTCAGAATAATAATATCCTTAACAAGAACACTAACTGTAAGTTGCTCTGGATAAGAGCATCTGTTACATGACTAATATATATAATAATACGAGTTTTCCGGCCCGATTCAGGGTTTGGACCCCTAATTATGCACCACATGTACAATTCCAACGGGGGGCAGCATAGGCATTGGCAGTGTAATTGACCCATCCCAGGCAGTGTAATTGACCCATCCCAGGCAGTGTCCGGTCCTTGTGCCCATATATCCCTGAGTCCATATGTCTGTGTTGTGTCATCACTATTTGGTCATGCTAGACAAGACGGAAGAGCCTCACTTTCTAACCTTTAACCTTTCCCATAACCTTATCTCTAACCATCACCTTTTCATTTAAACTGATAGCAACTAACTCCTGGATATTGATGAAAGTGCCTTGGTTGTCCCTTGTGGCCATCTAGTGACTGCTGAGAGGGTCGGTCTATGAGTAGAAGGTGAGGACGCTCTTGTGGTTGCCTCTGATCAACATGGTGGGAGGGAGGTTCTTGGTGAGGATGTCCAACCAGGCCATGTAGAGGTGGTCAGAGACTGAGCCTAGACGGGCGATGGGCATACTCCTGCAAAGAGGGAAGTACAGTATTAAACCTAAGTTATCTAAACAGTTGGCTATTAGCAGCAGGGTCACCACTATATGGCCGTGGGTGTCTCAGGGGGATTTCACACATGCGTCTAATACATAGTTGAAACAGGACAGATATAAGCACCAACCAAATGATTATTATTGTTGTTATTATTGTTAAATACCTCAGTTAGCTTCATAGTTTTGTGACGCATTGGACTATCATATTTATGTCTTTTTTACAGAGAGATTGATAGATGATGATATGGCTCTTGTTGGTGTCTCTTATAATTAGGGCCTAGAGTTTTTCCTGAACACATGGTGACCTGACCAGGAAAAACTCTACAGTATATTGTACTTACACTATGATGAGGTTGGCAGCTCGGGAGTTCTCCTGCAGTAGTTCATTCAGCCTGACCTGGAGGTTGGTCTGGAGGAGAGAGGACACAAAGTGGTGGTGGGCCACATGGTTGGTATGACAACCATGTAAGGCTTCAGTGAAAACACAGCTGTCTACTTCTGTTGCTACTGCATCATGGGACTGTTGGATTCTATTGTCCAGATGAATACATTACATTCTACTACAAGAAGATAGAGTTGAGCACAGTGCTTGACTTGGACTGAAAAAGGTTCCGGTACTCATTTTGGGTGCAGGGACTGTTTATATTTAGGTGCAGGAGTTCCACAATACTTTGGAGCTAATATTCTATAAGGGGAAAAGGAGCTCAAGCAATGGAACATTTGAGGTGCTGGTACTCAGCCCCGGTGAGCTGCCCAACTCAAGCACTGGTTGAGCATGTTCATTCATGTTGTACTGCAATGAGCACAGTATGTGGTTGTTAATCAGTAGAAGTTATTGGTCTCTGTGGTGAGCACTGTGCAGTGTTCTGGCTCTACAAGTCTCTATGGTGAGCAGTCACTGGTCTGTCTCTAGACTCCACCTTTTCCTCGAAGGTGTCCAGCTCGGCGTCAGAGATCTTCCAGGGGTTGTCTTTCCTCAGAGCCTCGGCCAGAGTGGTGCTCTTTGACCCCTCGTGAAGACGGAACGGCTCAATCATGTCCTCAAACATCTTCCAGCTGGGGGACGAACACAGACAGCAGTTAGCTGGGTTAATCAGGTATTATTCATTGATCCTATGACTTTATATTTTACCTGTGCATGTTATCATTCATCTTGGCACAGAATGAAATCGACTACTCTGACACCAGAGATGGAGCAGTTTGAAGCTGAGTTGTCTTTTCTTGTGTAAATACTGAATGAGACAAAGTTCTGCGTCTGTTTTATATGGTCATTAACTATCTCACTATAATAGAGCCTTTATCCATTTCCTGACTGGTGTTGCTTTCGGCTGACTGCTGATCACATCCCTGACGTGTGGTTGGTCAGCTGAGAGTGACCTCATGGCTACAGTACAGAATGTCTGGAATCTCTCCCACCACAGCATGTGAGCGACAGTGTGTGTGTGTGAGCAGTCACATCTCCCCAAGGTTGTGTGTGTGTGTGTGTGTGTGTGTGTGTGTGTGTGTGTGTGTGTGTGTGTGTTTATATTACCTGTTAGAGTTGGGGTTTTGGGTGATGTCGTCGATGACGTGGATGTCTGCATATTTGATCCTGAACTTCTCCAGCAGAGACTTCATCCTATAAACACAGACACACACAGAGGCACACACTGATCACCACTGCTATGAGCTGCGATATAACAGGTCTTATTTCCAAAGATGTGCTTGTTTAGCCAGTCTGTTTCTACTCTCTTGCCAACTCCTTATGGAATTGTAATGTGTGGCATGACCATGGCAGAAAAGGATTAGTGACAAGTACAAACAGATCTGGGACCAGGCTAGTGGTTGTTGATGATTAGACTGTATTATCTTCCTCTATTCATAAATGATTGAAATTGATTATACGTACTCATGCCTGTCCTGCTCGACACGTCCCGGCTGGCCAGCGATGAAGATCCTCATCTTGCAGTCTTTGAACTTCTTACGGGTTGTCAGGATGTAGGGCAGCAGTAGGGTTAGACCTGACACACAGACACACAGACAGAGATACAGGCAGAGAAAGAGAGAGCGTGAGGGAGGAAGGTAGGTAGCTATTTCAATCTATAAGCCTATTATGTGAAGATGTTGTGGTCTATAGTGAAGAGAGTGATATAGACATGCTGTGGTCTATAATGAAGAGAGTGATATAGACATTCTGTGGTCTATAATGAAGAGAGACTTAGACATGCTGTGGTCTATAATGAAGAGAGGGACATAGCCATGCTGTGGTCTATAGTGAAGAGTATGATATAGACATGCTGTGGTCTATAATGAAGAGAGTGATATAGCCATGCTGTGGTCTATAATGAAGAGAGTGATATAGACATGCTGTGGTCTATAATGAAGAGAGACTTAAAGACATGATGGGGTCTATAATGAAGAGAGTGATATAGACATGCTGTGGTCTATAATGAAGAGAGTGATATAGACATGCTGTGGTCTATAATGTTGGAGAGTGATATCGACATGCTGTGGTCTATAATGAAGAGAGTGATATACACATTCTGTGGTCTATAATGAAGAGAGTGATATAGACATGCTGTGGTCTATAATGAAGAGAGACTTATAGACATGCTGTGGTCTATAATGAAGAGAGGGATATAGCCATGCTGTGGTCTATAGTGAAGAGTATGATATAGACATGCTGTGGTCTATAATGAAGAGAGACTTATAGACATGCTGTGGTCTATAATGAAGAGTGATATAGACCTGCTGGGGTCTATAATGAAGAGTGATATAGACCTGCTGGGGTCTATAATGAAGAGTGATATAGACATGCTGGGGTCTATAATGAAGAGAGTGATATAGACATGCTTTGGTCTATAGTGAAGAGAGTGATATAGACATGCTTTGGTCTATAATGAAGAGTGATATAGCCATGTTGTGGTCTATAATGAAGAGAGTGACATAGACATGCTGTGGTCTATAATGAAGAGAGTGATATAGACATGCTGTGGTCTATAGTGAAGAGAGTGATATAGACATGCTGTGGTCTATAATGAAGAGTGATATAGACATGCTGTGGTCTATAATGAAGAGAGTGATATAGACATGCTGTGGTCTATAATGAAGAGAGTGACATAGACATGCTGTGGTCTATAATGAAGAGAGTGATATAGACATGCTGTGGTCTATAATGAAGAGTGATATAGACATGCTGTGGTCTATAAGGAAGAGAGTGATATAGACATGCTGTGGTCTATAGTGAAGAGAGTGATATAGACATGCTGTGGTCTATAGTGAAGAGAGTGATATAGACATGCTGGGGTCCATAATGAAGAGAGTGATATAGACATGTTGTGGTCTATAATGAAGAGAGTGATATAGACATGCTGTGGTCTATAGTGAAGAGAGTGATATAGACATGCTGTGGTCTATAATGTTGGAGAGTGATATAGATATGCTGGGGTCTATAATGAAGAGAGTGATATAGACATGCTGTGGTCTATAATGAAGAGAGTGATATAGACATGCTGTGGTCTATAATGTGTCACCGTTGTGTGATGTGTAAAGAGAGGTCGCCTACCTCCGTCATCAAACATCCACCAGACATCGATGGTTCCTTTGCCCTGTTTCCTCTGGAACTGAGTGCTGTTGGACACCAGCCTTTCATTCACTACCACTACCTGGGGAGACTGGGGGGTCGTCACTGATGCTGGGGGAGAGAAAAGAAAAGAGAACACATTAGTAATGTGTTTAATAATACAGTAATAGGCATTTACGACCAAGTATGCTCAGTTCCTATGATCATTCATCTCTCTCTGTGCCTCTCTCTCTGTATGTCTCTTATCTCTTCCCCTCTCTTTTTCCCCAAGGTTGGTGTGTGTGTGTGTGTGTGTGTGTGTGTGTGTGTGTGTGTGTGTGTGTGTGTGTGTGTGTGTGAGTGTGTGAGTGTGTGAGTGAGTGAGTGAGTGAGTGAGTGAGTGAGTGAGTGAGTGAGTGAGTGATCTGGTACCTCTGGAAGTGAGGCCTTGTGTAGATAAGTTCCGTGACTTCCTGAAGATGGATTTCCCCTTATTCTCCTCAGCCAGCTCTTCTTTCTCCAGATCCTTCTGCTCCTGGGCTTCTCTCTCCATCTCCTCTGGGGGGCGGTAGAGAGACACGTTACAACAGGGTTCTACTCATCATTACTTCATTAGTGTACATCGTAGCCATAGCAAAACGTTTTGCGATGGAAAACCAAAATGAAGTTTAGCTCGTCCCTCCCTGTTTCAGTCCATTTCCCCCTGGGTTGTCCCTAGTGAATACAACCCATCACATTAGACCACTGTGTCTCAAACCTCTCCTGGGTTGTCCCTAGTGAATATAACCCATCACATTAGACCACTGTGTCTCAAACCTCTCCTGGGTTGTCCCTAGTGAATACAACCCATCACATTAGACCACTGTGTCTCAAACCTCTCCTGGGTTGTCCCTAGTGAATACGACCCATCACATTAGACCACTGTGTCTCAAACCTCTCCTGGGATGTCCCTAGTGAATACGACCCATCACATTAGACCACTCTGTCTCAAACCTCTCCTGGGTTGTCCCTAGTGAATACAACCCATCACATTAGACCACTGTGTCTCAAACCTCTCCTGGGTTGTCCCTAGTGAATATGACCCATCACATTAGACCACTGTGTCTCAAACCTCTCCTGGGTTGTCCCTAGTGAATATGACCCATCACATTAGACCACTGTGTCTCAAACCTCTCCTGGGTTGTCCCTAGTGAATACAACCCATCACATTAGACCACTCTGTCTCAAACCTCTCCTGGGTTGTCCCTAGTGAATACGACCAATCACATTAGACCACTGTGTCTCAAACCTCTCCTGGGTTGTCCCTAGTGAATACGACCCATCACATTAGACCACTGTGTCTCAAACCTCTCCTGGGATGTCCCTAGTGAATACGACCCATCACATTAGACCACTGTGTCTCAAACCTCTCCTGGGTTGGCCCTAGTGAATACGACCCATCACATTAGACCACTGTGTCTCAAACCTCTCCTGGGTTGTCCCTAGTGAATACAACCCATCACATTAGACCACTGTGTCTCAAACCTCTCCTGGGTTGTCCCTAGTGAATACAACCCATCACATTAGACCACTGTGTCTCAAACCTCTCCTGGGTTGTCCCTAGTGAATACAACCCATCACATTAGACCACTGTGTCTCAAACCTCTCCTGGGTTGTCCCTAGTGAATACGACCCATCACATTAGACCACTGTGTCTCAAATCTCTCCTGGGTTGTCCCAAGTGAATACGACCCATCACATTAGACCACTGTGTCTCAAACCTCTACTGGGTTGTCCCTAGTGAATATGACCCATCACATTAGACCACTGTGTCTCAAACCTCTCCTGGGTTGTCCCTAGTGAATATGACCCATCACATTAGACCACTGTGTCTCAAACCTCTCCTGGGTTGTCCCTAGTGAATATGACCCATCACATTAGACCACTGTGTCTCAAACCTCTCCTGGGTTGTCCCTAGTGAATATGACCCATCACATTAGACCACTGTGTCTCAAACCTCTCCTGGGTTGTCCCTAGTGAATATGACCCATCACATTAGACCACTGTGTCTCAAACCTCTCCTGGGTTGTCCCTAGTGAATACGACCCATCACATTAGACCACTGTGTCTCAAACCTCTCCTGGGTTGTCGCTAGTGAATACGACCCATCACATTAGACCACTGTGTCTCAAACCTCTCCTGGGTTGTCCCTAGTGAATACGACCCATCACATTAGACCACTGTGTCTCAAACCTCTCCTGGGTTGTCGCTAGTGAATACAACCCATCACATTAGACCACTGTGTCTCAAACCTCTCCTGGGTTGTCCCTAGTGAATATGACCCATCACATTAGACCACTGTGTCTCAAACCTCTCCTGGGTTGTCCCTAGTGAATACGACCCATCACATTAGACCACTGTGTCTCAAACCTCTCCTGGGTTGTCCCTAGTGAATATGACCCATCACATTAGACCACTGTGTCTCAAACCTCTCCTGGGTTGTCCCTAGTGAATACAACCCATCACATTAGACCACTGTGTCTCAAACCTCTCCTGGGTTGTCCCTAGTGAATACGGCCAATCACATTAGACCACTGTGTCTCAAACCTCTCCTGGGTTGTCGCTAGTGAATACAACCCATCACATTAGACCACTGTGTCTCAAACCTCTCCTGGGTTGTCCCTAGTGAATACAACCCATCACATTGGACCACTGTGTCTCAAACCTCTCCTGGGTTGTCCCTAGTGAATACAACCCATCACATTAGACCACTGTGTCTCAAACCTCTCCTGGGTTGTCCCTAGTGAATACGACCCATCACATTAGACCACTGTGTCTCAAACCTCTCCTGGGTTGTCCCTAGTGAATACGACCCATCACATTAGACCACTGTGTCTCAAACCTCTCCTGGGTTGTCCCTAGTGAATACAACCCATCACATTAGACCACTGTGTCTCAAACCTCTCCTGGGTTGTCCCTAGTGAATACAACCCATCACATTAGACCACTGTGTCTCAAACCTCTCCTGGGGGACCACCACAGAGTTTCAAAAATATATATAATATAATTAGAATTAATTTAACCTTTATTTAACTAGGCAAGTCAGTTAAGAACAAATTCTTATTTATAATGATGGCCTACACCGGCAAAACCCAGATAATGCTGGGCCAATTGTGCGCCGCCCTAATGGAATCCCAATCACGGCCGGTTGTGATACAGCCTGGATTTGATCCCGGGTGTCTGTAATGACGCCTCAAGCACTGAGATGCAGTGCCTTAGACCGCTGCGCCACTTGGTAGCCTACATGTTTGTTCTAACCAAGCATTTCGCTACACTCGCATTAACATCTGCTAACCATGTGTATGTGACAAATAAATTTGATTTAACCCTGCACTAACACATCCATCAACTAATCTACTAATTCTCGAGCCCTGGAGTGGTTGAATAAGGTGTGTTAGTGCTGGGCTGGAACTAAAGCCAGCAAACCCTGTATCTCTCCAGGACAGGAGTAACTACTAGATTAGTGCATCTATGACTCCTGGGGAGTGTCTCAAATTGCACTCTATTGCCTATATAGTGCACTACTTCTGACTAGGGCCCATAGCCCTGCAGTGGCTCTGTTGGTAACAGTTTATTCAGTAGATGTTATTGCTAGGAGCTGATTAGATGTGACCTTCATCTACTGCCTCTGATCTATGGACCAAAGAGCTCTCCTTATCAACTCGATCAATGTTGTCAATGTTATCAATAGTCATTGTATGATTGGGGTTGTTATATGGAAACAGCCACACAACAAACCATGAGGAGATGACTTGTGGTGTTTTTCTGACAAAGTGGGTGTACTTTAACCAGTACTATATCTATACAACAGCTCTATTTACATCACAGGCCCCGAGGCTGGAGTATTCTGACTGCTTCTGTTTTATACATTGGTGTGTGTGTGTGTGTGTGTGTGTGTGTGTGTGTGTGTGTGTGTGTGTGTGTGTGTGTGTGTGTGTGTGTGTGTGTGTGTGTGTGTGTGTGTGTGTGTGTGTGTGTGTGTGTGTGTGTGTGTGTGTGTGTGTGTGTGTGTGTGTGTGTGTGTGTGTGTGTGTGTGTGTGTGTGTGTGTGTGTGTGCGTGCATGCATGCATGCATGCATGCGTGTGTGTGTGTGTGTGTGTACTCACCCTGAGCCTTTATGATGTGTGAGATGTCCAGTCCCTGGTTCATCCTTAGTACCACGGTTCCGTACTCAAAGTCAAATGCATCGCTAAAAACACACACCCGGCACAGAACATACACTTTAATAACACACAGTTAGCACTTATCTTGCTTATTTTGTGTGTGTGTGTGTACACTGAGTATACCAAACATTAGGAACACCTTCCTAACATTGAGTTGCACCCCCCTCCCCACTTTCCCCTCAGAACAGCCTCAATTCATCGGGGCATGGACTCTGCAAGGTGTGGAAAGCGTTCCACATGGATGGTGGCCCATGTCGACTCCAATGCTTCCCACAGTTGTGTCAAGTTGTCTGGATGTCCTTTGGTTGGTGGACCATTCTTGATACACATGGGAAACTGTTGAGTGTTACAGTTTTTTTCGATTGCTAAACGACAGTGGACACAACTGGAGTCTCATGTGCAAAACTCTAACTACAGTCTGCACAGCAGCAGTTCATGTGGACCAAATACTAGTTCGTTTTTCATTGCTTGAACACAGTTTTCAAAACTCTACACACTTATCCCATGACTTTAACCACAACCTGCACAACACTGTGGATTTACAGCACTTTGTTCAAATGCTAACACACTGCTGTCAAAACTGTGAACCACACATTCAAAACGGAATAGATTTCAGCCTTGTGCCTTTCAAACACTGCTGATTGCAATTTCAGCTGAAAGGCTAAGCAGGTGTCTTGTTTTAGACTTGTTAGTGAACACACACACATATTACAGTATATATAGGTAGAGCTCAGAAAGACTCATTTTGGAAATGGAACAAGGAAGATGGGTTCGTGGAGGGAGAAGGGTGGCAGGGAGAGGGCGGATGCGTGGAGGAAGACAAAGAAGACAAAGTGCTGTTATTTCAGATGAAATAAGGGCTACACTTATAGACCATGTCGTGAACCATGGTCTCTCATTGAGAGAGGCAGGGTTGAGGGTGCAACCCAATCTGCAAAGATCCACAGTGGCATCTGTAATGCGAATTTTCCATCATGCAAACAGGTGAGAGTTACATCCTTACAGTAAATGAAAACATTACAGGAATCTATTTTGTATTGCAATTATAGAATATTTACACAGATATATATTACAGTAAGTTTGACTGTAAAATATATTATTTTATAACAGGACCCATAGGCTGCCCCCAACAGGTGGAAGAGGAAAAATATTTTCAGATGCGCAGGAAAATGCTATTGTTGACATGGTTGTTGTCAACAATGCAATAAAACTGCGGGAGATTCAAGATAGAGTGCTGGCTGATAATGATATATTTGAAAATGTTAATTCTGTCAGCACAACAACTATTGCTTGAGTCTTAAAGAAACACCAAGTTACAATGAAACAGTTATACACTGTACCGTTCGAGAGAAACAGTGAACGGGTAAAAGAGCAAAGATACCAATATGTCCAGGTAAGACGTCTGAGGTTACGTACACAGCTATACAAAATATTTACAGTAAAAAAAAACACTAGCATTTCTACAGTAAAACTGTGCACTTACTGTTTTTCAGAGAGTAATGGAGGTGGAAGCACTGGAAAGACCACATTCATTTGTATTTATCGATGAAGCTGGATTTAACCTTGCCAAAACACGGCGCAGAGGAAGGAATGTTATAGGTCAAAGGGCCACTGTGGAGGTTCCAGGCCAAAGGGGGGGAAATATCACCATGTGTGCTGCAATGGCCAATGATGGTTTGCTTCTCAACACACCACTCATTGGCCCATACAACACAGAAAGGCTTATAGCTTTCCTAGAACAGCTCTATGCTCAGCTAGTGCCAGCAGAATAGGGGGAGCCAGTAAGAAACCCCCAAGTTTTTGTCATAGTTTGCGATAACGTTGCTTTTCACCACTCTGCAGCTGTCACAGATTGGTTTGCAGCACATCACAGATTTATGGTTTTGTACCTGCCTGCATATTCACCCTTCCTCAACCCAATAGAGGAGTTTTTCTCTGCCTGGAGGTGGAAAGTGTTTGGTCACCACCCACATGACCAAATGTCTCTTTTGGAAGCCATGCGTGCCGGATGTGAGGACACGAGTCCAGAGGACTGCCAGGGATGGATAAGGCACTCCAGAAGGTTCTTCCCCAGGTGCATGGCAAGAGAAAACATTAGATGTGATGTTGAAGAAAACCTGTGGTCTGATGCTAGAGAGAGGCAGGATTAGCCCCTCAATTATTTGTTCGAATTACAGTATGTACTTTTAGTTTCTACCTTTTCTTTCTCATTACTGTAATTCCGTAAATTACTACAGACTATGGAAGCAAACTGCTAATTTTCATTTACCTTAAAGAATTGTTATGTTCTAAAAAGTTTAATAAATCATGTGAAAGAATGTCACTTTTCTTTGAAGAAAATATTACTTTGTATGAAGTCACTGAAATTGTTCAAACTGTAAAGATGAAAAGTTTGTATTTTCTGTATTGGTGTTTGATGCTAGTGTTTTTACTCTCAGTGTGTTCTGAGTGACAGTGTGTGTTATCTCAGTGAGGGTTGTGCATAGTGTTTGGCTGCACTGAGCGTGTTTTGAGCCATGTGTTAAGAGTTGTGTTGCTTGGAATGAGTTTTGCAGGTGATGTGAACTGTTTAGCTCAGGTGACTGTTGGTAGTGCAGACTGTATTTAGAGTTTTGCACATGTGACTCCAGTTGTGCCCACTGTCGTTTAGCAATCGAAAAAAACTGTAAAAACCCAGCAGCATTGCAGTTCTTGACACAAACCAGTGCAGCTGGCACCTACCACCATACTCTGTTTAAAGGCACGTAAAAGCACGTTCTCACCCATTCTCCCTCTGAATGCCACACATATACAATCCATGTCTCAATTGTCTCAATGCTTAAAAATCCTTCATTAACCCGTCTCCTCCTCTTCATCGTCACTGATTGAAGTGGATTTAAAAGGTGACATCAATAAGAGATCATAGCTTTCACCTGGAATCAGCTGGTCAGTCTGTCATGGAAAGAGCAGGTGTTCCACTCAGTGTATGAGTGTGACTTACTGCAGTACTCCTACATAGCTCTGTACGCCGGCTGTGTCTGCTGTCCTCCAGTCCTTCTTGAAGCCCATCATCAGAATGTTGGGTTTCAGACGACCCAGACCTGATGCCTAGGACAGAGAATGACAACAGGTTATAACACACAGGCTGATCTTGAAAGACTTACACTACCTGCATTCAAGCAGACCTGGGACAAAAACATGGAAAAGACTTATAGTTTTCCTGCCTGGTACAATAAAACCAATGGAATCATCTCCAAACTGCAAACTTCACCAACCCTGCATGCTGGTCAACTTAAATCAAGGTCGCGTTTGGAAGTATTTGACATGATATGTATTTGACTCCAAGACCGCAAGACTTTCCAGCAAAAATAGTATTTTATTAATGAAAAGTACATTCCAAAACACAGAAGTTGAGAATAGCCTAGTAAACAATACTATAAAGTTCTTTCACAGCCTGATTAATTAACCTCCCTGATCTCTGAAGAGGTACACTGCCTTCGGAAATTATTCCGAACCCTCAACTTTTTCCACATTTTGTTACATTACAGCCTTATTCTAAAATTGATTAAATAAATAATGCTCCAGAGCCCTCAGGACCTCAGACTGTGGTGAAGGTTCACCTTCCAATAGGAAAAAGACCCTAAGCACACAGCCAAAACAATGCAGGAATGGCTTCGAGACAAGTCTCTGAATGTCCTTGAGTGGCCCAGCCAGAGCCCGGACTTGAACCCAATTGAACATCTCTGGAGAGATGTGAAAATAGCTGTGCAGCAACGCTCCCCATCCAACCTGACAGAGTTTGAGAGGATCTGCATAGAAGAATGGGAGAAACTCCCCTAATACAGATGTGCCAAGCTTGTAGCGTCATACCCAAGAAGACTCGATGCTGTAATCGCTGCCAAAGGTGCTTCAACAAAGTACTGAGTAAATATTACATTTACTTATCCAAATGTAATATTTCAGTTTATTTTAAATAAATTAGCAAACATTTCTAAAAACCTGTTTTGCTATGTCATTATTGGGTATTGTGTCTAGATTGACGAGGGGGAAAAATAATTTAATCCATTTTAGAATAAGGCTGTAACTTAACAAAATATAGAAATAGTCAAGGGGTCTGAATATTTTCTGAAGGCACTGTATTTGTCTGCAGGATCTCATTCACCATTGTGTTAATCACTGATGACTATAGTTCTGTTTAATCTGGCTTCTCTTTAAAGCTAGCACTCCTCTTGACCACCCACACCACGCTACACAGTCTTATCTCCGTTCCAATGTGATAAAGACAACCATAAATGGACCATAACTCTATCTTCTCCTCTTCCTACCTCATTAACTAAGACACCAGTTCTGTCTGGGCTGAGCTAGGCTGGACTGAAGGGAGGTAGAAATGCTGTGTAAAACTAGTCAAGACTGGACTACGCTGCTACGCTGCTGTACGCTGCTCAGCTCTGCTACGCTGCTGCTGCTACGCTGCTGTACGCTGCTCAGCTCTGCTACGCTGCTGCTACCATGCTACGCTGCTCTTGTTTCTTATGCTTTAGCACTCATCTCAGCTAGCATAGCCTGTTGAGGCTTACATGTGAAAATGAAGTAACTTTCATCCCAAAATGTTAGAAAACCAACCTAACCTGTCCTCTAGTCTAGTTAACTTTGAACCATGACATGGTGTTGTCATGGTAACAGTTGAATAGTCATATTATATAGAAAACAGTTTTAACCTCAAAGTAGAAGTTAAACATGATCAGGTAAAATATTGAATTTGGCGTTTACTACTATAGCCCATAAAAACGCATTGAATAACACATTTATAAATGGCAAAAAAAAAAAAAAAAAAAAATCCTAAGGAATAAGGTTTTGAATTGTCTGTCCTATATCTAGGAGATATTAGAAATATTCTAATTTTTTGGACACATATTTAACTCCATGCTTCTATCCATTTGTATGGGTTACCTTCAGACGAGGGTATGGGTTACCTTCAGACGAGTCCCGTAACACATGTGGGAGTCATAGAGCAAAACTGAGAACACCATCGTGTTTGTGAGAGTCTCCCGTTTCCATAGTTTGTAGGCTCTTCGGACCCTACAGACTTTTTCATGAGAAGACCGATTTTGGGGATGTCTCATGGTCTGACAAACACCGCTGTAGCTCGGCCACCTTCCACCACAGATGTGGAAGGGTGACAGGCCTGCGGTGGATTGAGATACAGCCCATGCAGAAACTCATCTCTAGCTTAAACTGATGGATTTTGATAGGGATTTCTTAATAATGTTGCTTAGATTGATATACATGTGTCAATAGACTATTAAGGATGAACCATTAGGCTTGATATCTCCATGAATTGATTCATTGTACTCATGTAAGAGGCAATAATAAAAGTAGTATAGAAAGCCTTCCTATCAAAGTGTGTGTGTGTGTGTGTGTATCTATTATAAATGAGGAATCCATGTGTAGGTTCCTGCAGCAGTCAATAACTACCACAGAGTATGTGTATCTATTAGAGGTCCAGGTAGTAGACGTGGAGGTGTACCTGCATGAGGTTCTCAGTTCCCTGTCTGAAGGAGTCACAGGCCACTGCAGCATAGAAGGCTTTTCTCTTCTTCTTATTCAGCCACATCTGGTTCTTCTCCATTCCAGCGTTCACATCTGTCAATGTCTCTGTTCTGGGGCCCTGGGGAGAGATAGGAGGGGATATTATATTATCTCATAGCGCTGTGTGTGAAGGAGGAATTGAAGGATGAAGAACTCTTACCACAAAGACTTCACATGTGAGACAGAGTCCGTAGTTCTTAGTGAAACAATGAGCCAGGTCCAGGAGTGCCGGTCTGTTCTTAGGTGCTCCTGTCAGCACCATACACTGAGGTCTGAGGAGGGGGGATAACAGTCAGTTATCTAAATCACATTAGTCTTCTTAACATTCTACACGTTCAGGTTAGAATGCAGAGCAGTATTGTACCAGTCCCCTTCTTTTAATTTCACCTCTAACCATGAACAGAGCAGGTTTTCCTCCACTCGCCATCCAACAGCATAGTAAGATGTGTAATACCAGTGGCTTCTGTTGGCTCTTACCTGAAGTTCTTAACATGGTCCTCTACTCCGGTCAGTGACAGAGCGTTGTTGACCGCGCTGACAAACGTCACGGCCTGAGTGGACGAGCCCCAGTTCACATCTGAGGACAACAGAACACACTGATGGTAACACTGAACTTAGAGATGCTACGTATGTCATATGTAGTAGCTATGTACATCTTATGTCATCCCTATGTACTCATTCCTTTATCATAGTATTACTTTTGGCCAGCCCAGGCTTCCCATGTGGTAATGTATACTGGTTCTTTGTGTGTGACTGGTTCATATGTATTCTAATGTCAGCTTGATGCAAATCAATGTCTGTGTCTCACTTGGCTTCTTGACAGTGACGTAGACATATAGGAAGATCTCGATTGCGTAGGTGAGGAGAGCAGCCCACCAGTTGATGACAAACATCACACCACAGCAGAGCACCGCTCCAAACAGAGACAACCACATGTTGTAGTACCTGTACGCTGGCCTCCAGCCTACACAGGGGGGAGAGATCACAGGAGACAACAGTTAGAAAGTTAGAGAGAGAGAGAGAGAGAGAGTTAGAGAGAGAGAGCTAAAAAGAGAGAGAGAGAGAGTTAAAGAGAGAGAGAGCTAAAGAGAGAGAGAGAGAGAGAGAGAGAGAGCTAAAGAGAGAGAGAGAGAGAGTTAGAGAGAGAGAGAGTTAGAGAGAGAGAGAGAGAGAGTTAGAGAGAGAGAGAGTTAGAGAGAGAGAGGGAGAGAGTTAGCGAGAGAGAGTTAGAGAGAGAGAGAGTTAGAGAGAGCTAAAGAGAGAGAGAGGGAGAGAGAGAGAGAGTTAGAGAGAGTTAGAGAGAGTACCTGGTGACTTAGCGTATGAAGCGTGGAAGCAGGAGAAGTTGATGAGGGCGTACGATGCCAGGAAGAAGTTGGAGATGATGGGCGCAATGACGTTCAGATCGGCTACACACACACACACACACACACACACACACAGAGAGAGAGAGAGTCACACACACAAACACAGAGAGAGACACACACAACAGAGATTCATTTGAGTTGTTTGTGACATTACCAATATTAAACTAATTGGCGACTGTGGTTTATCTTAAATGTGTGTAGTGACCTCACTCACCGATGATTATGAAGGCGACAGCGATGATGAAAGTCAGAACGTAGCCTCTGATTGGCTCGTTGTTCTTGCCGTGTCCCTTGGCGAAGAACTTCAGTGCAGTGTAGATGTTGTCTTTACACAGAGCCTGAGAGGAGGAAGAGGAGGAAGAAGAGGAAGAGGGGGGCGAGAAGGTGAGGAGGAGCAGGAAGAGAAGGGTGGATGAAGAGGTGGAGGAGGAGGAAGAGAGAGAGGTAGAGGGGGGAGGAGTGGGAGTTAGCTGATTGTAACATAGTTTGACAATTGTTGTCATCTGGCTAGAAGGAACATGAAAAAGAGAGGGGCTCTGTTTCACTCATCATAGACCTTGTAGTAGTACCTGGAACCCTCAGAGCTGATGAATGAGGATCAAGTGAGCAGACAGGTGATAGACAGTAGTAGTGTGACTGACCTGGAAGACTTTGGGTGCGCTGACGAGGGAGGCGAGGGCGGAGGAGAGGGTGGCAGAGAAGGTTCCTGCTGTGATGAGAGGACCGAACCCTGACACCATGGTCATCACCTGGGGAGGAGGAGACACAGGGGCTGTTTAGTTTCACTGGACTGTGTGTGTGTGTCTGGTTATTTTGTTGTGTTGTTGTACTGAATGTGTAACTGTGTTGTTTGATTGTTGTTACATTGTTGTTGTTGTTCTTGTACCTGGAAGTTGTTCATGGAGCCAAACTTGCAGCTGCTGACATCACAGGAGGAGAAGTTCCATCCCTGCTCACAGGCAGCAGTGTTGCTACCGTTACAGAACATGTCCATCCCTGTGGCAATGGTGTCGTTGATGTTTCCTGTTGCATCACGCACCACCGTGGCAGCTGATCAATCAGAAAACAGAACAGACACAACATTTAGGGAGGGTTTCGTGTGTGCGTTCGTGTGTGTGTGCGCGCGTGCATCCTTACAGACACAGAGGGCAACTCCCAGGTATGTGACTCCAGTGATGAGGATGGCCAGCAGGGTTCCTTTAGGGAGAGCATCCTGGGGATCCTGCAGTAGAACCAGAGATAAACAGCAGAAGTGATAGCTGGAGGAAACAGTGGTTTGGGTCTATGGGATCATCATTCTCTGCTGTTTAAAGTGAAGTTGCCTGTTCACAGACACAATAAAGAGTGGAACCACTACTTCAAGGTCTAAGAGCAAGTGACGTCACCGATTGAAAGGCTATTAGCGCCCACCACCGATAACTAGCTAGCCATTTCACATCCATCACTGGCTGTTAGAAACATGGGACAATAAACACTGAGTGGATATGTCCTATCTTCTATTGGATGTTTCGTGGTCCAGGTCTTGTGCTTCTACCTCTCTTTTCACTGATCATCTCTCACTATCTCTCTGTCTCTCTCACTATCTCTCTGTCTCTCTCTCTCTCTCTGTCTCTGTCTCTCTCTCTCTGACTATCTCTCTCCCTCTCTCTCTCTCTCTCTCTCTCTAAGCTACCAATGACTTCACACAGGAAGAGGTTGTGCTACAGTAAAGCTACCCTAAAGAGAAATATACAGTAGTTTATAAAGCTACCCTAAAGAGAAATATACAGTAGTTTATAAAGCTACTTATAAAGCTACAAACTACTTCGTGAAAATAATCATATCTAAATCTGAAATGTCATAATATAATGTTAAGAAACATGACTGCAAGAACACATCTCTCTGGAGTCGTATGTTAACAGTGAACTGAGATCTGCTGTGTGGTCAGGCAGAGGAACATAGTGGGTCATTTTTTGCCCTTCATACCTTCAGGTCTCCAGAGATGTTAGCTCCAGCCAGGATACCCGTGGCAGCAGGGAAGAAGATGGCGAACACAGAGAAGAACGTCTCTCCATCTCGGAAGTCCGGCGGTAAGTTCTCCATAAATATTTTGGCTGTGGGGGAGAAAGAGAAGAGAATAGATGTGGATGAGAAGGGTGTCTCTGTGTCAAACTGGTGATGCTGTCTCTGTGTGTCATTTGACAGAGTATAGAAAAAGACATGTTCTCCTCCTGACCATGTGACCTGAGCAGGACAAACTCAGGGCTCTCATCATGAAACTAATATAGCTTGATTATAAATGTGAGCATTATAAAGGTTATGTATTTGATGAATTCCTCTATCTATGCGAAGGAAACCTCTGTTGCCTTACCGTCGTAGTTAAAGAATCCTTTAGACTTCTTGTCGGTGGAGGCTGGGATGCCAGTTCCTACGAAGACGTTGACGATGGCTACCAGGAGGATGATCAGCAAACCGATCTGGGCCTGAAGAGACAGGATCAACAGGTTAGTCTGGGTTACAACGTTTTCATATGAAACTAGAGGACAGTTACAAGGTCACACCATTCCTCTCCAACAGCTGAAGAGGAGAAACCGACTGTGATAAGGAACTGAACACATACTGATCTCAGTTACGGTCAATATCAGACATGGAATTGAAAGATGTCAAGTTGATATCAGTTGATTAATTTTCTACTGGAAACATGGGGATTTGAACCACACTGTATGTGGATCTGTCTCTAGCTGTACAGTGAAGTGCAGTGTAGCGTAGTGAGAGTAGCATAATGTAGTGTAGTGTATGTGTTGTGTATTATATCATGCTGCGTAGTATAATGTAGCGTTGAGTAGTGTATTATAATGTAGCGTAGTATAATGTAGTGTAGTATATTATAATGTAGTGTAGTATAATGTAATGTAGTGTAATGT
Source organism: Oncorhynchus mykiss (assembly GCF_057628025.1). Taxonomy (NCBI): domain Eukaryota; kingdom Metazoa; phylum Chordata; class Actinopteri; order Salmoniformes; family Salmonidae; genus Oncorhynchus; species Oncorhynchus mykiss. Next base: position 80,250,264 of record NC_143027.1, read on the forward strand.
AGAGTAGTATAATGTAATGTAGTGTAGAGTAGAGTAGTATAATGTAATGTAGTGTAGAGTAGTGTAATGTAATGTAGAGTAGAGTAGTATAATGTAATGTAGTGTAGAGTAGTATAATGTAGTGTAGAGTAGAGTAGTATAATGTAGTGTAGTGTAGAGTAGTATAATGTAATGTAGAGTAGAGTAGTATAATGTAATGTAGTGTAGAGTAGTATAATGTAGTGTAGAGTAGAGTAGTATAATGTAATGTAGAGTAGAGTAGTATAATGTAGTGTAGTATAATGTAATGTAGTGTAGTATAATGTAATGTAGTGTAATGTAGAGTAGTATAGTGTAATGTAGAGTAGAGTAGTATAATGTAATGTAGAGTAGAGTAGTATAATGTAATGTAGAGTAGAGTAGTATAATGTAGTGTAGTGTAGAGTAGTATAATGTAATGTAGAGTAGAGTAGTATAATGTAATGTAGTGTAGAGTAGTATAATGTAGTGTAGAGTAGAGTAGTATAATGTAATGTAGAGTAGAGTAGTATAATGTAATGTAGTGTAGAGTAGTATAATGTAGTGTAGAGTAGAGTAGTATAATGTAATGTAGAGTAGAGTAGTATAATGTAATGTAGTGTAGAGTAGTATAATGTAGTGTAGAGTAGAGTAGTATAATGTAATGTAGTGTAGTGTAGAGTAGTATAGTGTAATGTAGAGTAGAGTAGTATAATGTAGTGTAGTGTAATGTAGAGTAGTATAATGTAATGTAGTGTAGAGTAGAGTAGTATAATGTAATGTAGTGTAGAGTAGTATAATGTAGTGTAGAGTAGAGTAGTATAATGTAATGTAGTGTAGTGTAGAGTAGTATAGTGTAATGTAGAGTAGAGTAGTATAATGTAATGTAGCGTAGAGTAGAGTAGTATAATGTAATGTAGTGTAGAGTAGTGTAATGTAATGTAGCGTAGAGTAGTATAATGTAATGTAGAGTAGTGTAATGTAATGTAGTGTAGAGTAGTATAGTGTAATGTAGAGTAGAGTAGTATAATGTAATGTAGCGTAGAGTAGAGTAGTATAATGTAATGTAGTGTAGAGTAGTGTAATGTAATGTAGCGTAGAGTAGTATAATGTAATGTAGAGTAGTGTAATGTAATGTAGAGTAGTATAATGTAATGTAGCGTAGAGTAGAGTAGTATAATGTAATGTAGTGTAGAGTAGTATAATGTAATGTAGTGTAGAGTAGAGTAGTATAATGTAATGTAGCGTAGAGTAGTATAATGTAATGTAGAGTAGAGTAGTATAATGTAATGTAGAGTAGAGTAGTATAATGTAATGTAGTGTAGAGTAGTATAATGTAGTGTAGAGTAGAGTAGTATAATGTAATGTAGTGTAGAGTAGTATAATGTAGTGTAGAGTAGAGTAGTATAATGTAATGTAGTGTAGTGTAGAGTAGTATAATGTAATGTAGTGTAGAGTAGTATAATGTAATGTAGTGTAGAGTAGAGTAGTATAATGTAATGTAGCGTAGAGTAGTATAATGTAATGTAGTGTAGAGTAGTATAATGTAATGTAGAGTAGAGTAGTATAATGTAATGTAGTGTAGAGTAGTATAATGTAATGTAGTGTAGAGTAGAGTAGTATAATGTAATGTAGAGTAGAGTAGTATAATGTAATGTAGAGTAGAGTAGTATAATGTAATGTAGAGTAGAGTAGTATAATGTAATGTAGAGTAGAGTAGTATAATGTAATGTAGCGTAGAGTAGTATAATGTAATGTAGTGTAGAGTAGTATAGTGTAATGTAGCGTAGAGTAGTATAATGTAATGTAGAGTAGTGTAATGTAATGTAGAGTAGTATAATGTAATGTAGAGTAGTATAATGTAATGTAGAGTAGTATAATGTAATGTAGAGTAGTATAATGTAATGTAGCGTAGAGTAGTATAATGTAGCGTAGAGTAGTATAATGTAATGTAGAGTAGTGTAATGTAATGTAGAGTAGTATAATGTAATGTAGAGTAGTATAATGTAATGTAGCGTAGAGTAGTATAATGTAGTGTAGAGTAGAGTAGTATAATGTAGCGTAGAGTAGTATAATGTAGCGTAGAGTAGTATAATGTAATGTAGAGTAGTGTAATGTAATGTAGAGTAGTATAATGTAATGTAGAGTAGTATAATGTAATGTAGCGTAGAGTAGTATAATGTAGTGTAGAGTAGAGTAGTATAATGTAATGTAGAGTAGAGTAGTATAATGTAGCGTAGAGTAGTATAATGTAATGTAGAGTAGTATAATGTAATGTAGCGTAGAGTAGTATAATGTAGTGTAGAGTAGAGTAGTATAATGTAATGTAGAGTAGAGTAGTATAATGTAGCGTAGAGTAGTATAATGTAGCGTAGAGTAGTATAATGTAGTGTAGAGTAGAGTAGTATAATGTAATGTAGCGTAGAGTAGTATAATGTAGCGTAGAGTAGTATAATGTAATGTAGAGTAGTGTAATGTAATGTAGAGTAGTATAATGTAATGTAGAGTAGTATAATGTAATGTAGCGTAGAGTAGTATAATGTAGTGTAGAGTAGAGTAGTATAATGTAATGTAGAGTAGTATAATGTAATGTAGCGTAGAGTAGAGTAGTATAATGTAGTGTAGTGTAGAGTAGAGTAGTATAATGTAATGTAGTGTAGAGTAGTGTAATGTAATGTAGCGTAGAGTAGTATAATGTAGTGTAGCGTAGAGTAGTGTAATGTAGTGTAGAGTAGTATAATGTAATGTAGAGTAGAGTAGTATAATGTAGTGTAGCGTAGAGTAGTATAATGTAGTGTAGCGTAGAGTAGTATAATGTAGTGTAGAGTAGTATAATGTAATGTAGAGTAGAGTAGTATAATGTAGTGTAGCGTAGAGTAGTATAATGTAGTGTAGAGTAGTATAATGTAATGTAGTGTAGAGTAGTATAATGTAATGTAGAGTAGAGTAGTATAATGTAATGTAGAGTAGAGTAGTATAATGTAGTGTAGAGTAGAGTAGTATAATGTAATGTAGTGTAGTGTAGAGTAGTATAATGTAATGTAGTGTAGAGTAGTATAATGTAATGTAGTGTAGAGTAGTATAATGTAATGTAGTGTAGAGTAGTATAATGTAATGTAGTGTAGAGTAGTATAATGTAATGTAGTGTAGAGTAGTATAATGTAGTGTAGTGTAGAGTAGTATAATGTAATGTAGTGTAGAGTAGTATAATGTAGTGTAGTGTAGAGTAGTATAATGTAATGTAGTGTAGAGTAGTATAATGTAATGTAGTGTAGAGTAGTATAATGTAATGTAGTGTAGAGTAGTATAATGTAATGTAGTGTAGAGTAGTATAATGTAATGTAGTGTAGAGTAGTGTAATGTAATGTAGCGTAGAGTAGTATAATGTAATGTAGAGTAGAGTAGTATAATGTAGTGTAGAGTAGTATAATGTAGTGTAGCGTAGAGTAGTATAATGTAGTATAATGTAATGTAGCGTAGAGTAGTGTAATGTAATGTAGCGTAGAGTAGTATAATGTAATGTAGAGTAGAGTAGTATAATGTAGTGTAGAGTAGTATAATGTAGTGTAGCGTAGAGTAGTATAATGTAGTGTAGAGTAGTATAATGTAATGTAGCGTAGAGTAGTATAATGTAATGTAGCGTAGAGTAGTATAATGTAATGTAGAGTAGAGTAGTATAATGTAGTGTAGAGTAGAGTAGTATAATGTAATGTAGAGTAGAGTAGTATAATGTAATGTAGCGTAGAGTAGTATAATATAGTGTAGAGTAGAGTAGTATAATGTAATGTAGAGTAGAGTAGTATAATGTAATGTAGCGTAGAGTAGTATAATGTAGTGTAGAGTAGTATAATGTAGTGTAGCGTAGAGTAGTATAATATAATGTAGAGTAGAGTAGTATAATGTAGTGTAGAGTAGAGTAGTATAATGTAATGTAGAGTAGAGTAGTATAATGTAATGTAGCGTAGAGTAGTATAATGTAGTGTAGAGTAGTATAATGTAGTGTAGCGTAGAGTAGTATAATGTAGTGTAGTGTAGAGTAGTATAATGTAGTGTAGAGTAGTATAATGTAATGTAGTGTAGAGTAGTATAATGTAGTGTAGCGTAGAGTAGTATAATGTAATGTAGTGTAGAGTAGTATAATGTAGTGTAGAGTAGTATAATGTAATGTAGTGTAGAGTAGTATAATGTAGTGTAGTGTAGAGTAGTATAATGTAATGTAGTGTAGTGTAGAGTAGTATAATGTAATGTAGAGTAGAGTAGTATAATGTAATGTAGTGTAGAGTAGTATAATGTAATGTAGTGTAGAGTAGTATAATGTAATGTAGTGTAGAGTAGTATAATGTAATGTAGTGTAGAGTAGTATAATGTAATGTAGTGTAGAGTAGTATAATGTAATGTAGTGTAGAGTAGTATAATGTAATGTAGTGTAGAGTAGTATAATGTAATGTAGTGTAGAGTAGTATAATGTAATGTAGTGTAGAGTAGTATAATGTAATGTAGTGTAGAGTAGTATAATGTAATGTAGTGTAGAGTAGTATAATGTAATGTAGTGTAGTGTAGAGTAGTATAATGTAATGTAGAGTAGAGTAGTATAATGTAATGTAGTGTAGAGTAGTATAATGTAATGTAGTGTAGAGTAGTATAATGTAATGTAGAGTAGAGTAGTATAATGTAATGTAGTGTAGAGTAGTGTAATGTAATGTAGTGTAGAGTAGTGTAATGTAATGTAGAGTAGAGTAGTATAATGTAATGTAATGTAGTGTAGAGTAGAGTAGTATAATGTAATGTAGAGTAGAGTAGTATAATGTAGAGTAGAGTAGTATAATGTAATGTAGTGTAGAGTAGAGTAGTATAATGTAATGTAGTGTAGAGTAGTATAATGTAATGTAGAGTAGAGTAGTATAATGTAATGTAGTGTAGAGTAGTATAATGTAATGTAGAGTAGAGTAGTATAATGTAGTGTAGAGTAGAGTAGTATAATGTAATGTAGAGTAGAGTAGTATAATGTAATGTAGAGTAGAGTAGTATAATGTAATGTAGTGTAGAGTAGTGTAATGTAATGTAGTGTAGAGTAGTGTAATGTAATGTAGTGTAGAGTAGTATAATGTAATGTAGTGTAGAGTAGTATAATGTAATGTAGAGTAGAGTAGTATAATGTAATGTAGTGTAGAGTAGTGTAATGTAGTGTAGAGTAGTATAATGTAGAGTAGAGTAGTGTAGTGTAGAGTAGTATAATGTAATGTAGAGTAGAGTAGTATAATGTAATGTAGTGTAGAGTAGTGTAATGTAGAGTAGTATAATGTAATGTAGTGTAGAGTAGTGTAATGTAGTGTAGAGTAGTATAATGTAATGCAGTGTAGAGTAGTGTAATGTAGTGTAGAGTAGTATAATGTAGCGTAGAGTAGAGTAGTATAATGTAATGCAGTGTAGAGTAGTATAATGTAATGTAGAGTAGAGTAGAGTAGTATAATGTAATGTAGTGTAGAGTAGTGTAATGTAGTGTAGAGTAGTATAATGTAATGTAGAGTAGAGTAGTATAATGTAGCGTAGAGTAGAGTAGTATAATGTAATGTAGAGTAGAGTAGTATAATGTAATGCAGTGTAGAGTAGTATAATGTAATGTAGAGTAGAGTAGAGTAGTATAATGTAATGTAGAGTAGAGTAGTATAATGTAATGTAGAGTAGAGTAGTATAATGTAATGTAGAGTAGTATAATGTAATGTAGTGTAGAGTAGAGTAGTATAATGTAATGTAGTGTAGAGTAGAGTAGTATAATGTAATGTAGTGTAGAGTAGTGTAATGTAATGTAGAGTAGAGTAGTATAATGTAATGTAGAGTAGAGTAGTATAATGTAATGTAGAGTAGTATAATGTAATGTAGAGTAGTATAATGTAATGTAGTGTAGAGTAGTATAATGTAATGTAGAGTAGAGTAGTATAATGTAATGTAGAGTAGTATAATGTAATGTAGAGTAGTATAATGTAATGTAGTGTAGAGTAGTGTAATGTAATGTAGAGTAGAGTAGTATAATGTAATGTAGAGTAGAGTAGTATAATGTAATGTAGAGTAGTATAATGTAATGTAGTGTAGAGTAGTGTAATGTAATGTAGAGTAGAGTAGTAATGTAATGTAGTGTAGAGTAGTATAATGTAATGTAGTGTAGAGTAGTGTAATGTAATGTAGAGTAGAGTAGTATAATGTAATGTAGAGTAGTATAATGTAATGTAGAGTAGTATAATGTAATGTAGAGTAGAGTAGTGTAATGTAGTGTAGAGTAGAGTAGTATAATGTAATGTAGAGTAGAGTAGTATAATGTAATGTAGAGTAGAGTAGTATAATGTAATGTAGAGTAGAGTAGTATAATGTAATGTAGAGTAGAGTAGTATAATGTAGTGTAGAGTAGAGTAGTATAATGTAATGTAGAGTAGGGTAGTATAATGTAATGTAGAGTAGTATAATGTAATGTAGAGTAGAGTAGTATAATGTAATGTAGTGTAGAGTAGTATAATGTAATGTAGTGTAGAGTAGTATAATGTAATGTAGAGTAGTATAATGTAATGTAGTGTAGAGTAGTATAATGTAATGCAGTGTAGAGTAGTATAATGTAATGTAGAGTAGTATAATGTAATGTAGAGTAGAGTAGTATAATGTAATGTAGTGTAGAGTAGTATAATGTAATGCAGTGTAGAGTAGTATAATGTAATGTAGAGTAGTATAATGTAATGTAGTGTAGAGTAGTATAATGTAATGTAGAGTAGAGTAGTATAATGTAATGTAGTGTAGTGTAGAGTAGTATAATGTAGTGTAGTGTAGAGTAGTATAGTGTAATGTAGCGTAGAGTAGTATAATGTAATGTAATGTAGAGTAGTATAATGTAATGTAGAGTAGAGTAGTATAATGTAATGTAGTGTAGAGTAGTATAATGTAATGTAGTGTAGAGTAGTATAATGTAATGTAGAGTAGAGTAGTATAATGTAGTGTAGAGTAGTATAATGTAATGTAATGTAGAGTAGTATAATGTAATGTAGAGTAGTATAATGTAATGTAGAGTAGAGTAGTATAATGTAATGTAGAGTAGAGTAGTATAATGTAGTGTAGAGTAGTATAATGTAATGTAATGTAGAGTAGAGTAGTATAATGTAATGTAGAGTAGAGTAGTATAATGTAATGTAGTGTAGAGTAGTATAATGTAATGTAGTGTAGAGTAGTATAATGTAATGTAGTGTAGAGTAGTATAATGTAATGTAGTGTAGAGTAGTATAATGTAGTGTAGAGTAGAGTAGTATAATGTAATGTAGAGTAGAGTAGTATAATGTAATGTAGTGTAGAGTAGTATAATGTAATGTAGTGTAGAGTAGTATAATGTAATGTAGAGTAGAGTAGTATAATGTAGTGTAGAGTAGTATAATGTAATGTAATGTAGAGTAGTATAATGTAATGTAGAGTAGTATAATGTAATGTAGAGTAGAGTAGTATAATGTAATGTAGAGTAGAGTAGTATAATGTAGTGTAGAGTAGTATAATGTAATGTAATGTAGAGTAGTATAATGTAATGTAGAGTAGTATAATGTAATGTAGAGTAGAGTAGTATAATGTAATGTAGAGTAGAGTAGTATAATGTAGTGTAGAGTAGTATAATGTAGTGTAGTGTAGAGTAGTATAATGTAATGTAGAGTAGAGTAGTATAATGTAATGTAGTGTAGAGTAGTATAATGTAATGTAGTGTAGAGTAGTATAATGTAATGTAGAGTAGAGTAGTATAATGTAATGTAGAGTAGAGTAGTATAATGTAGTGTAGAGTAGTATAATGTAGTGTAGAGTAGAGTAGTATAATGTAATGTAGTGTAGAGTAGTGTAATGTAATGTAGTGTAGAGTAGTATAATGTAGTGTAGAGTAGTATAATGTAATGTAGTGTAGTATAATGTAATGTAGCGTAGAGTAGTATAATGTAGTGTAGAGTAGAGTAGTATAATGTAATGTAGAGTAGTGTAATGTAATGTAGAGTAGTATAATGTAATGTAGTGTAGAGTAGTATAATGTAATGTAGTGTAGAGTAGTATAATGTAATGTAGTGTAGTGTAGAGTAGTATAGTGTAATGTAGAGTAGAGTAGTATAATGTAATGTAGTGTAGAGTAGTATAATGTAATGTAGAGTAGAGTAGTATAATGTAATGTAGTGTAAAGTAGTATAATGTAATGTAGAGTAGAGTAGTATAATGTAATGTAGTGTAGAGTAGTGTAATGTAATGTAGTGTAGAGTAGTATAATGTAGTGTAGAGTAGTATAATGTAGAGTAGAGTAGTATACTATAATGTAGAGTAGAGTAGTATAATGTAATGTAGTGTAGAGTAGTGTAGTGTTGTATAATGTAGTGTAGTATAATGTAGTATAATGTAGAGTAGTGTTGTTTATTGTAGTGTAGTATAATGTAGAGTAGTGTTGTTTATTGTAGTGTAGTGTAGTATAATGTAATGTAGCATAGTATAGTATAATGTAGTATAATGTAGCGTAGTGTTGTATAATGTAGTGTACTGTAGTTTAATGTAGTATAATGTGTAGTATAATGTAATGTAGCGTAGTGTAGTATCTCACCTTGGCCTCCCACTCCATCCCGGCCACTGAGATCCCCAGCAGCAGCACCACCGAGATACAGCCGATGATCCTGATGTCATTCAGCTCATCTATCATAATGGCATTGTTTTCCTGTAGAGGAGAGGGAAGGAGGGGGAGACAGAGGTGGAGAGAGAGATGCACATGGAGAGGTAGAGAGAGAGAGGGGGGAGAGGGAGAGAGGGACCACAGTCAGTGATCTGACACACACACACACACACACACACACACACAGATGCTACGTACCTTGAGTAGGTCAACCACAGTCTCTGCGAAGCCCACCACGTACATCGCCACGGCAACAGCGTTAGCGAAGGCGAAGATGAGACCAATGGAACCGCCAAACTCTGGTCCCAGACTACGTGATATCAGGTAGTACGCCCCTCCTGGAAACCAATCAGTAATAACATTCCTCTACTTGTACATACAGTGGACACAGAGCAGGTAGGGAGCAGGGATAATAACATTCCTCTACTTGTACATACAGTGGACACAGAGCAGGTAGGGAGCAGGGATAATAACATTCCTCTACTTGTACATACAGTGGACACAGAGCAGGTAGGGAGCAGGGATAATAACATTCCTCTACTTGTACATACAGTGGACACAGAGCAGGTAGGGAGCAGGGATAATAACATTCCTCTACTTGTACATACAGTGGACACAGAGCAGGTAGGGAGCAGGGATAATAACATTCCTCTACTTGTACATACAGTGGACACAGAGCAGGTAGGGAGCAGGGATAATAACATTCCTCTACTTGTACATACAGTGGACAGTCATTGAAAACAACCTTTGAGCTCTCCTTGTTTTTTCAACATTGTCTCATGTTTATAATGTGTTGAGTGCCTGTATAAAGCCTCGCTACTGTTATTTTACTGCTGCTCTTTAATTATTTGTTATTTTTCTATTTTTCTTTTCTTTTTTTCTTACATGTTTTTTTTTACTTAGCACTTATTCTTCTCAAAACATTGTTAGTTAAGGACTTGTAAGTAAGCATTTCACTGTAAGGTCTACCGACACCTGTTATATTCGGCGCATGTGACAAATAACATTTGATTTGATTTGGTTGACTCACCTCCTCGTACCACTCCATTGGTGCAGATAGCAGACATGGAGAGACCTGTGACGGTGGTCACCACACAGCTCAGAGCAATGACCACAATGCCCAGACCTAAAACACAAAATACCTGTTAATCCAACTCACCCCTGCTCAGGCCATTTACAGTCTGTCTACATGTGAAGGCATACAATGTTTTGCGAAGTTTGAATTCCACACTGAAATGTCTTTCTTTTCTTCTTAAAGATGGTCCTCCAGCAATTTTATGTTTTGAGCAAAATCGTTTAAAAACAAAAACACAACTGCAAACTTCAAGGAGTTGGTCGGATGGGAAGTTGTGATGTCATCCGCCTCCTCCCTTGCTTGAGGAACAATAGAGGAGCATTAGAGAACAGAAGAGGAAAGGCCAACCCCCACTTGTGCCATATCATAAGGATACCTGGACCACCTATTGAGATGTGCCTTTTGTTAAGTAAATCAGCTGATAAATGAGCTAAATCAGAAACTGGAGTACGACTTTAAGAACCCGTGTATAAAGGAGTGTAGAGTGCTGTTTTTGTCACATTGTGCTGGTTCTGAAATAATCTACCACCTCCTCTTTCTAACACCTGACCACACCTTCTGTGCCCTCCAGTCACCTCTAACACCTTGAGAAACACAGTGAAGCCTTCTGTCCCCTCCAGGCACCTCTAACACCTTGAAAAACACAAGTGAAGCCTTCTGTCCCCTCCAGTCACCTCTAACACCTTGAGAAACACAGTGAAGCCTTCTGTCCCCTCCAGTCACCTCTAACACCTTGAGAAACACAGTGAAGCCTTCTGTCCCCTCCAGTCACCTCTAACACCTTGAGAAACACAGTGAAGCCTTCTGTGCCCTCCAGTCACCTCTAACACCTTGAGAAACACAGTGAAGCCTTCTGTGCCCTCCAGTCACCTCTAACACCTTGAGAAACACAGTGTAGCCTTCTGTGCCCTCCAGTCACCTCTAACACCTTGAGAAACACAGTGAAGCCTTCTGTGCGTCTGAAATGGTCCATTCTCAGGACTAATGGTGCTGTAGGCCTGCAGGCTGTTAGTTCCAGCAGGCGGTTTACTCTGATATCTGTCATGGTCTCTATCTGCACTGCAGCCAGCGCTCTGAAATACATTAGTTATGCTCCATAAAGAGGTCCTCACCCCTGAGAAACACACACATGCACACAAACACACACACACACACACATACACACACCTGGTACATTCCAGCTACTTCCTTTGCTTTGACCTCAGAGTGAAGGACACTGGGAGCTGACTGGTTGTCTTTTTGTGTTGTACATATTTTTGCATGTCTACACTCTCAGAAACAAAGAGTGCAACAAAGAATGTCCCAGTAGGTCAGAGGTATTCAAACTTTTCCAGCGGGGAGCCAATTTTTTCCACCAGAATTTCTGGGGACCCCATTTTCCCCCCAATCATTTCTTGCGACCCCAACCCAAATCTAAAGACACAACCTTAAAATGTTCATTGCATATTCATTTCTTATCAACATGAAAAGAAACCAATAAATACATTTTCTCAATAAAATTGTAGCTTTCAAATGATCTTTCTCAAAATGTTTGTATATTGTATACAGTAATACAGTAATAATCTGTACTCCTCATTGTTTAAAATATGATTTTTAAAAACATTTTGGTGACCCTACTGCAGTTACCCCATCGCGACCCCACTGCAGTTACCCTATCGTGACCCCACTGCAGTTACCCCATCGCGACCCCACTGCAGTTACCCTATCGTGACCCCACTGCAGTTACCCCATCGTGACCCCACTGCAGTTACCCCATCGCAACCCCACTGCAGTTACCCCATCGTGACCCCACTGCAGTTACCCCATCGTGACCCCACTGCAGTTACCCCATCGTGACCCCACTGCAGTTACCCCATCGCGACCCCAACTTTGAATAGCACTTCTGTAGGGGAGTATTGGGGAACCATCTGAATTTAAGATGGGTAGAACTCTTTCTGGTTCCCAATACCAACCTTTATCTATTTGGAATCCAGATTATTTTTTTGTAACCTGGTTCTTTTTGGAAACCTAAAGGGTTCTATCTGACCTGAAAAGGAGCCTGCTACATAGCACTCCTTTTTTCTGATAGTGTGTGTGGTGTAATTATTTATTACTCTGTGTTGTACTTACCCCAGCCGGCCTGTCCAAACACCCAGGACAGACGGATGAACAGCATCACACCCCAGATGTTCAACATACATCTCACCTAGAGAGGAGGAAAGACAAGAGGAGCGAGAGGAGAGTTGAGGAGAGACAGGAGGAAAGAGAGGATGAGAGAGGAGGAAAGACAAGAGGAGGGAGAGGAGGAGAGAGAGGAGGAGAGAGGATGAGAGACAGTAGGAGAGACAGGAGGAGAGAGAGGAGAGAGGAGGAGAGAGAGGAGAGAGGAGGAGAGACAGGAGGACAGACAGGAGGAGAGCGAGGGGAGGAGAGACAGGAGGAGAGCGAGAGGAGGAGAGAGACAGGAGGAGACAGAGGAGGAGAGACAGGAGGAGAGCGAGGGGAGGAGAGGGACAGGAGGAGACAGAGGCGGCGAGAGAGGACGAGAGAGAGGAGGAGAGAGACAGAGAGTAGGAGAGAGGCTAGGTTAGGTAGAGACTGGGGTTAGCCCTGAGTTACACATAAGGCAGGATCACTTTGACCTTGTCTCTTCGCTTCCAGTCAGATCGTAGTTAGGTTAGATAGAGACCGGGTTATGACAGAATAACTATCTGAATCTCTTTATCGCTGTGTCGGTGTCTGTGTCTGAGGCTTCCAGACAGATCATGTGACCTGTCAGGGTATCACTGAGGTATGCAGGTTATTGATGCTGGGTTGTGATATACAGCTCAGGAGTGGCCAGGGTGACCCCCAGTGACCCCCAGTAGAAGAAGTTCCCATAACCTGACCACACAGACCAGGACTCCCCATTCACCCTGCTCGATATCCAGCCACACTCTCTAAGACTCCATTCCTACTCACCACGATCCCATTAGGACAGGCCAGTCCCCATAACCAACTGCCTTCACCAGGATCCCATTAGGCCAGTCCCCATAACCAACTGCCCTCACCAGGATCCCATTAGGCCAGTCCCCATAAAACTGCCCTCACCAGGATCCCATTAGGACAGTCCCCATAACAAACTGCCCTCACCAGGATCCCATTAGGCCAGTCCCCATAACCAACTGCCCTCACCAGGATCCCATTAGGACAAGCCAGTCCCCATAACCAACTGCCCTCACCAGGATCCCATTAGGCCAGTCCCCATAACCAACTGCCCTCACCAGGATCCCATTAGACCAGTCCCTATAACAAACTTCCCTCACCAGGTTCCCATTAGGACAGGCCAGTTCCCATAACCAGCTGCCCTCGCCAGGACCCCATTAAGAACCATCCTAATCCTGCCCCAATACAACCCATCTCCACTCCCCAGGACCCTCCTAACCCTGCCCCAAAATAACCCATCACTACTCCCAGGACCCTCCTAACCCTGCCCCAATATAACCCATCTCCACTCCCCAGGACCCTCCTAACCCTGTCCAATATAACCCATCTCCACTCCCCAGGACCCTCCTAACCCTCCCCCAATATAACCCATCTCCACTCCCCAGGACCCTCCTAACCCTGTCCAATGTAACCCATCTCTACTAACCAGGACCCTCCTAACCCTGCCCAATGTAACCCATCTCCACTCCTCAGGACCCTCATAACCCTGTCCAATGTAACCCATCTCCACTCCTCAGGACCCTCCTAACCCTGTCCAATATAACCCATCTCCACTCCCCAGGACCCTCCTAACCCTGTCCAATGTAACCCATCTCTACTAACCAGGACCCTCCTAACCCTGCCCAATGTAACCCATCTCCACTCCTCAGGACCCTCCTAACCCTGTCCAATGTAACCCATCTCTACTAACCAGGACCCTCCTAACCCTGTCCAATGTAACCCATCTCTACTAACCAGGACCCTCCTAACCCTGCCCAATGTAACCCATCTCCACTCCTCAGGACCCTCCTAACCCTGTCCAATGTAACCCATCTCCACTCCCCAGGACCCTCCTAACCCTGTCCAATATAACCCATCTCCACTCCCCAGGACCCTCCTAACCCTGCCCCAATATAACCCATCTCCACTCCCCAGGACCCTCCTAACCCTGCCCCAATATAACCCATCTCCACTCCCCAGGACCCTCCTAACCCTGCCCCAATATAACCCATCTCCACTCCCCAGGACCCTCCTAACCCTGTCCAATATAACCCATCTCAGCTCCCCAGGACCCTCCTAACCCTGTCCAATGCAACTGTTATGGGATTTATTATGAATAATGACTAAATGATGTATACATTTAACGTAGAATTATAACTAACAGAATTCTACCCTATCTTTCTAGTAGTGTTAAATAATGTTTGTTGATTAGGAAGGGGTTATGTAGCATAGACCTAGGAAGAAAGGAATGTATGTGTGTGTCGAAAGAGAACGAAGAGGGGCATTAACCTATGTTTGAACCGACCTGGCTGTAACTCTGGGGAGATAAGGTAGGACAGGGAGGGCCCCTCCAGAGCTCTTGTATCTGGGGGAGACTGGAACTGTCAGCTGAGTGGTAATAAACTGTGGTGAGACTCATGAGAAAACCCCTATGTTGGTGTGTATGTATGTGTGTAGGGTAAGAGAAAGTTATAAAAGGAATGTCTTTGTATATGTACAGCAGCGCTCTCGTATATAAACCTTACTGACTATTGTAAACTGGCCTCTGTATATTTCATTTCAATAAGAACCTTACAAATCCTTAGTAATAGACAGAATAATTTAAGTGAAGTTCAGTTTACAAAGTTCTCATAACAGTAACCCATCTCTACTAACCAGGACTCCCTTTATCCAGCCGAACCTCACGGTTCCATCTTTGTTGTCCAGGGGAATGACAGACTCCACATCGTCTGACGGCGTCCCGTCGCTCCCCTCTCTGTCCTCCACCGTGTTCGTCACTGAGATCCTTCCATTCTAGAGAGAGAAAATAGGACAGGAAAAGACTTGTCAGGGGTACGTATCACTCCAGTCTACCTGGAGGAAGATAAAGAATACGGCTGGTAGAGGAAGAAGGAATTTGTTGAAACTTTAGAGGAAGTTTAGATTAGTTTTGTCTTTAGGAAATCAGAGAGAGTTAGCAGTACAGTAACTTGATGCTAGAATTCTGGGCCTCCTGTTAGATAGGTAAGTCTCTATGAGGTCAGAACCCTGTTGAAATGTTCTCTTTCTAAATCAATCAAACAAGATACGCAGTGTTCTTGTTCCTGAGTGTGTGTGTGTGTGTGTGTGTGAGAGAGAGAGTCGTGCAGTTTGATTCTGATGAAGATGAATACATGTTTGGAGAAGCATTATTATACTGTGTGCTTGTCCTTGAAGACTGCACTCTGTGTGTGTGAGAGAGAGAGAGAGAAGGAGAGAGTGAGGGAATAGAACGGAGAGAGAGAGAGAGAGAGAGAGAGAAGGAGGGAGAGAGAGAGAGAGAGAGAGAGAGAGAAGGAGAGAGAGAGAATGAGAGAGAGAGAGAGAGTGAGGGAATAGAACACAGAGAGAGAGAGAGAGGAGGGAGAGAGAGAGAGAGAGAGAGAGAAGGATAGAGAGAGAAGGAGAGAGAGAGAGAGAGTGAGGGAATAGAACACAGAGAGAGAGAGAGAGAGAGAAGGAGAGAGTGAGGGAATAGAACAGAGAGAGAACAGGGTGGACCCAGTTTAAACTTTTTGTAAGACGAATATGAAGTGTTTAAAGGACACATGAGTACCAAGCTCTTTAATGAGATGCTCAGATCTCTGTCTGGTGTAGGGCGTGGCGTGGCTGTCAGACAGAGATAACAGACTGGCTGTCACCCAAAGGTGTTACAAATCTATAAAACACTTTAGCCTGTCAGTATGTCAACCATTGTGTAGATCTATTCTTATCTCTGTCTTTGACGACTGTTCAGTCCCAGTGTTGGCAGTAGGTTTATAGGGTGTGAAAGATGGTTGAACTGCGGTTAATGAAAGTGGCAGGAATGTTTCCAGTTAAATGAATGATTAAAGGACTATAAACTCCATTTATCTCTCTCTCTCCTCTCTCTTTTCTCTCTATCTTATCTTCCTCTCTGAGACTGTAAAACATATGTTCTTTCCTCCAGAGAGTTCATGTTGTTCTCTTTCAGGACACAGTAGGTCTATAAATGCTTTAAGAGGAATGAGTTGACCAATCCAAGGCCATCCCACTGCACACTCCACCTCATTTCAACGTGGATAATTGGGAAATATTTGGTTGAGACCTTGATCAATGAGATTACAACCTATATTCACCCACTCAAAAAGAAAGCCATAAGTTGAGTTTCCAATGTGTTGTCACTATGCTTGGAACCATCTAAAAGCACAACCAAACAATGTCAGATTTCTGGTTTAGTTATCACCAAAATGTCTATCACTGTGCTTTTAACCATTAAAGTCACAGCAAAAGTTCAAATGGGAAAACAATGTCAGATATTTGGTTGATTTATTTATGTGTTACTTATTACTGTCCTTTATCTAATATCAGAACCAAATGACCTGGATTACAGTTGAGATTACATTAAAAGAACATGGTGCAATGATCAATGCCATTCGAGATTCTGGGCAGATTATTACAGCAATTGTGAATATCTCCACAGACCTGTGAATACCTCTGCATGCTATCTTCAACATGCATGCTTTATATGATGATGGAAGAAGACATTTATAGTTACAGTAACCTCAAACTGTGACCATGGATGTGTTGATCATTTTAAGGGTGAATGTTTCATTAGTTTGTAAGATAGCCTATTTACTGTATTACAATTGAATTGTGTTTGGTTGACAAGGCAACCAAATATGAACATTTAAATGAGATATATCTACTGCTTGGATAGTTCCATCTGTCAACTGGCTTAATCCCATTCTTTAACTTTTATTTTTGGCTGAGTTGGAGATGTGGATCCACCATATAATTTGTCAACAAGTTAATAGGCTGTTTATTGTATTTCAAAAGTGATACTGAATTGTGTTTGGTTGTAAACAACCAAATATCAACATGTGAAGGAGATTTATCTTCTGCTTGCACTGAATTAAAGGCAAATGAAACTTTAAATGCACTTTAAATAAAGTTGAATTTGATTTAGTCCTGTTGTTTAAATGCACTTTAAATAAAGTTGAATTTGATTTAGTCCTGTTGTTTAAATGCACTTTAAATAAAGTTGAATTTGATTTAGTCCTGTTGTTTAAATGCACTTTAAATAACGTTGAATTTGATTTAGTCCTGTTGTTTAAATGCACTTTAAATAAAGTTGAATTTGATTTAGTCCTGTTGTTTAAATGCACTTTAAATAAAGTTGAATTTGATTTAGTCCTGTTGTTTAAATGCACTTTAAATAACGTTGAATTTGATTTAGTCCTGTTGTTTAAATGCACTTTAAATAACGTTGAATTTGATTTAGTCCTGTTGTTTAAATGCACTTTAAATAAAGTTGAATTTGATTTAGTCCTGTTGTTTAAATGCACTTTAAATAAAGTTGAATTTGATTTAGTCCTGTTGTTTAAATGCACTTTAAATAAAGTTGAATTTGATTTAGTCCTGTTGTTTAAATGCACTTTAAATAAAGTTGAATTTGATTTAGTCCTGTTGTTTAAATGCACTTTAAATAAAGTTGAATTTGATTTAGTCCTGTTGTTTAAATGCACTTTAAATAAAGTTGAATTTGATTTAGTCCTGTTGTTTAAATGCACTTTAAATAAAGTTGAATTTGATTTAGTCCTGTTGTTTAAATGCACTTTAAATAACGTTGAATTTGATTTAGTCCTGTTGTTTAAATGCACTTTAAATAACGTTGAATTTGATTTAGTCCTGTTGTTTAAATGCACTTTAAATAACGTTGAATTTGATTTAGTCCTGTTGTTTAAATGCACTTTAAATAACGTTGAATTTGATTTAGTCCTGTTGTTTAACTTAGATTTTGGATTGAGATGGAGACAATCCAACATTTATTTATCCAACAATGATTCATTTGAAAACAAAGTGGAATTAAAGCCAGACTAAGTTAGTGGTACAGATGGAACTATCCAAGCAGAAGATACATTTCCTTCAAATGTTGATATTTGGTTGCGTTGATAACCAAACACAATTCAATATCACTATCACTGGAAATCCTATTGTCTATTTTTAGTTCAATCCTGGGTTGAATTGAAACAATAGCTGTTGATGACTTTGAAAATGCTACATAGGGCTAAAAAATAGCATAATTGATGACATATGATTGAGACATTATGGTCACATTTAATTTGCTCTGTTAAACCTACCCTTTAGAATGGGTTCAATAGCAACAGTGAATCACACTGGTAAAAGTCAGTGACAAATGTCCTTATTTTATAAAACATTTTTATTTAACCTTCATTTAACTAGGCAAGTCAGTTAAGAACAAATTATTATTTTACAATTACGGCCTACCCCGGCCAAACCCTCCCCTAAACCGGACGACGCTGCACCAGTTGTGTACCGCCCTATGGGACTCCCGATCACGGTGATACAGTCCGGGATCAAACCAGGGTCTGTAGTGACGCCTCTAGCACTGAGATGCAGTGCCTTAGACCGCTGCGCCACTCAGGAGCATCATAGCTCAGCAGGGCTTGTTTAAACCCTGGATGTGAGGCCAGAGGGTAGCTGTAGATAAATCAGTTCTCCAGTAGGAGGTGCTGCCTAGCCTATTGTCTTTTCTTATTCTACTGATAGTGGATATAATGTTGAAGATCTGACGTTGTTATAAAGGTACAAATCCAACATATTTTATACAAGGTTTGTCTATGTGGACATTTGGTTACCATGATGACACAATCTTGTGGTTGAAATGTTACCCTCAAAACAGCTGTTGATTACTTTTTTCAAATCCAATGTATTTCCCACATAGATTCAACATTACAATAAATATGTTGAGAAATTAAGCTGAAACAACATTGATTCAACCAATTTGTGCCCAGTGGGAAGTGACTTTCCCTTTTTTAGAACAGACATGACTGTTACCCAATCACTGTTGTGACATGATAGTAATCTGTCACACAGTCAGAGAGAGAAAGAGAAAGAGAGAGTGAGATAAACAAATGAACAGAGAGAAACCAATACAAACAGAGAGAGAGATTTGTGACAAGTTGCCATGAAAACAACATTGTAAATACAACCAATATGTATCTGTTTCCTTTCTTCCCCTACTAGTCGTAGTACAACTATATGTACATTGTTAAAACACATAGCTGATAATATAACATTTGACACGTCTTGATCCTTTTCAAACCTTTATCAGTGAAATGTTTACTGGACATAGATTTTTGTTGTTGATGTTTTCTTTTTTCTTCTTACTTTAGTTAATTATTTATTTAACTTGCTTTGACAATGTGAACATATGTTTCCCTTAACCATAAAGCCCCTTTGAATTGATTTCATTGAATTGAGAGACAAACAGGCCAATGTTGTTGTCAAAACATGTTCCACATAAAAATGTTTTTCATTTACTGAATCTGAATTTCAATGATCTTTCTGAATTGTCTGGATTAAAGGAGAGTTGATTCCAGTTAGAAGTCTGCTGACTTGGTGGAGACAGTTGTGTGATGTGTGTGTCGGTAAGGAAAAGAGAGTGATATACAGATGTGTGTGGAGGGGGTTGTAGAGGTGAGGAGGACACACACACACACACTGACCTTCTGGAAGACATCGTGGAGCTCCTGCAGGGACGGTCGGACCGCACGGTTACCGCTCACACTCCCAGCATTCCGGTAGAAGTCGATGTTGGGCACGCGGTCCAGCGTGTCATGACCAAACGCACTGACCACGGACGGACGGACGGCCCGGTGCTCTCCGTTACCGGTCCCATTACCGTTAGAGGTGGTACCACCGGAGAAAGACGTCTCCTCGTAGTTAGGGGGTTCGTCCCCGATCCTGTCATAGGCATCATTCTCCATCAGACTGGCTGTAAATACAGGCTCCTCACACCTACTGGCTTCTACAGGTCAAACACTACAGAAAAGGAATACTGAGGTCCTTCAGTCCTCTGGTCAGGGCCTAGAGACTGTCTAAGTATCAGAAGCAATCGGCAGCTATGAGTTTGGAGCGCTGGTATGACAGACTAGTGTTGGTTCATCTGATTCTGTTTAGTTAAATCCTTGTGTAGGTCCAGAGCTGACCTATAGACCTGTCATATAGGCTGATGTTGGCTCTGCCACCCCAGCTTTATATCCTCCTGGCCCCTATGCTGGGCTCTGCCTGGGACTCAGCCATTGGCTGAACCAGCGGTTCTACCAACCACTCTCAGAACCCTGTATGTCTCAGATGTCCTTGCTGCATCCTCGGGGCCACAAAGCTTCTGACTAAACATTAACCAAGTAATAAACACCTTGGAAGATAAAGACCTGGAGCTCGCAGTGTGAAATCAAAGCAAGCCTAAATATCTTATATTGAGTGATAATTCACTTAGAATTAGTATTTTTTATAGTTTTTTTGTAGCAAGCTGCATTATCTGACTACATTGGCAGACAATTTTGCTTATTTTAACCGCCGAAAAACCTAATACAAGTAATTTCTCTTATTTCAATATCATTTTATTGATATCTTATCTTGAACAGATTACTTATATTAAAGATGCACAATGCAGAAATCGCTACGCCATTTCCTGGTTGCTTTCAATGAGAATGACAGATCTATAACACACATTTCTATGTGAATTTGGTCCGGTCGCCCAAAAAGTTACATATTGCAGCTTTAAGTCTATAGATTAAAATACGCAAAATGATCTGCCAATGATAGGAATTATTTTAAAAAGTGAATTATCACTCAATATATTTAAAAAAAATGTAGGCTTAAGGTCACGAGGAAAAAGTTTAAAGGTTAAAGACTCTAATGATATGCCACTAAACAATGAATAGGTTAGAGAGGAATGGCAATGTGACTCTAATGGTAGGGGCTTATGATTGACACATGGTGTGGAGAAATAACTTCTGCCTTATTCTCGAATTATGTAAATTGGCGTTGATACTCTGTCAGTGTATACATCTACAGTCTTAGTGTTTGTAAAGCCTATTGTCTGTCTCAATCCCAGTATCTATTTCTATGCTTAATAATGAATTTAAAAAATCAGCAACATGTACTGTTGATAGAACAGAGATAGAAAGAGTGTTGTGGAGGTGGGAATTCTTACAGGAAGGTCACAATGACTGAAACTGTCAGCAAATAATACAATGCAGAATACAATGGGGGACTGTACTGTGAAATGCTTGCTTACGAGCTCGTCCCAACGATGCCTAGTTAAATCACAGTAATCATGTGTGCAGGGAGTCCCTGGCTTAGTTCTTCATGCACAGTCCCTGTTAGGCTTAGTTCTTTATGAACAGTTCATGTTAGGCTTAGTTCTTCATGAACAGTCCATGTTAGGCTTAGTTCTTCATGAATAGTCCTTGTTAGGCTTAGTTATTCATGCACAGTCCTTGTTAGGCTTAGTTCTTCATGCACAGTCCCTGTTAGGCTTAGTTCTTCATGCACAGTCCGTGTTAGGCTTAGTTCTTCATGAACAGTCCTTGTTAGGCTTAGTTATTCATGCACAGTCCTTGTTAGGCTTAGTTCTTCATGAACAGTCCTTGTTAGGCTTAGTTATTCATGCACAGTCCCTGTTAGCATTCTGCATGAACTCTGAATGCGTTAAGAAGTCAATATGTAGGTACCCTTTAAATAAAGTGTTGCCTATTATTTGTACCCATCTTTTGAAGTATTTTATGACATCACATGTTAAGTATGTTTCACATAATGTACTATGATGTCAGGTAAATAAACCTCAACCTGAAGCTGAACCCAGAGTGGCAGAGCACTAGGAGGTGAACAGGTGGACAGGAAATGAAAGGTGTTAATATGGAAGTTAATATGAGACTTAAAGTGGAACTGACAGCGTTTTAGCAACATTAAATCTATTCATATACACCCCCAGGAAGAATATGATGCCTTTTCTTCTGACAAGCGAGCACATAGGTTCTTCACATTTTCATACTTTCATAGAATGTTTGGGAATGACGCAGGGTAAGGTATTGGTGAAAATTCCATAGCAATCCACAGTAAGAAAGTAAGAAGCTTCAGTAGTCCTTAATGAAATTAGGCACACAGGCCTGCCTGCCATCATTCACTTTGAACTGGACACAGGCCTGCCTGCCATCATTCACTTTGAACTGGACACAGGCCTGCCTGCCATCATTCACTTTGAACTGGACACAGGCCTGCCTGCCATCATTCACTTTGAACTGGACACAGGCCTGCCTGCCATCATTCACTTTGAACTGGACACAGGCGGTAGTAACAGAACAACTTTACATCATTAGAAATCATTTGCAAAAGCCACGAAATGCAGTTTAATCGTTTTCTGCAAATGTGTAAATACCATGTGAGTCATATCGGAACTTTACAGTCCTATTGATCAAACAACCGTTACACGTTAATTATATTACATACACACACCTTAACACATACTTTTAAATTATGTTATGTGACCAAAACATTTATATATTAAAACATTTTCCTTAAAGCATAATTATTTTTAAGTACTAATGGTACTGTCCCCACCACTAAAAAAATGACTTAAATACATGTAATTCTGTCATTGAAACATTTAAATGAATTACTGTAGAATTCCATTCATTCCTATGGAGGACTGCTTTTCTGAGGAGTGCCAATATGGCTTGTGACTAGATGGACTACAGCTACAGATGAGATTTACAATTGCACTACTGTGAAAGTTGGACTTAACGTTTTGAAGCCAGAGGATGAGTCTGAGTTGACGATTGTTTATTTTCGATGAAAGTACTGATGATAGGTGTAGTCTTTCTTGTATGCATGCGCTTACTGTGACTGTCACCCTGATATTGGCATCAGTAGCCCAGCTACTTCCAACACAGTGGAGGCTGCTGAGGGGAGGACAGCTCATAATAATGGCTGGAACGGGAAAATGGAATGGTATCAAACACATGGAAACCATGTTATTGATGTATTTGATACCCTTCCACCACACATTTGCGGGACTACAGTGCTTGACAAATGGGAACAAATACATCGTGTCCTGGTGTTGTTGCCATTCATGCTTGTATCAAGGTGACATCTAGATGGTTATCAATATTAGTTATTTATTGTGTAGGATGCTACTATCCTATTTAAATAAAATCATTGGAGGTAAAAATAAATTGTCCACGTTAGCTACCACTGGCGACACCGTGAATATAGCCGCCCTGTAGGAAGCACTTCACGTCGGTATTCACCTCCATACAACACCGGCGACACCGTGAATACAGCCGCCCTGTAGGAAGCACTTCACGTCGGTATTCACCTCCATACAACACCGGCGACACCGTGAATACAGCCGCCCTGTAGGAAGCACTTCACGTCGGTATTCATCTCCATACAACACCGGCGACACCGTGAATACAGCCGCCCTGTAGGAAGCACTTCACGTCGGTATTCACCTCCATACAACACCGGCGACACCGTGAATACAGCTGCCCTGTAGGAAGCACTTCACGTCGGTATTCACCTCCATACAACACCGGCGACACCGTGAATACAGCTGCCCTGTAGGAAGCACTTCACGTCGGTATTCACCTCCATACAACACCGGCGACACCGTGAATACAGCTGCCCTGTAGGAAGCACTTCACGTCGGTATTCACCTCCATACAACACCGGCGACACCGTGAATACAGCTGCCCTGTAGGAAGCACTTCACGTCGGTATTCACCTCCATACAACTCCTGTGCAATAGTCATTCGCACCAGCTTGCCTTCTCGACGTTCTTCCCGAGGGCAGTGACGTTAGCTAATTGGCATGTCACTGTGATGTCCATATGAATACTAGCTCGCTGTCATCACAGATAAATGAGGAAACCAATATACAGTCGTGGCCAAAAGTTTTGAGAATGACGCAAATATTAATTTCCACAAAGTTTGCTACTTCAGTGTCTTTAGATATTTTGTCAGATGTTACTATGGAATACTGAAGTATAATTACAAGCATTTCACATGTGTCAAAGGCTTTTATTGACAATTATATGAAGTTGATGCAAAGAGTCAATATTTGCAGTGTTGGCCCTTCTTTTTCAAGACCTCTGCAATCCGCCCTGGCATGCTGTCAATTAACTTCTGGGCCACATCCTGACTGATGGCAGCCCATTCTTGCATAATCAATTCTTGGAGTTTGTCAGAATTTGTCGGGTTTTGTTAATCCACCCGCCTCTTGAGGATTGACCACAAATTCTCAATGGGATTAAGTCTGGTTTCCTGACCATGGACCCATAAAACATATTGATGTTTTGTTCCCTGAGCCAGTTAGTTATCACTTTTGCCTTATGGCAAGGTGCTCCATCATGCTGGAAAAGGCATTGTTCGTCACCAAACTGTTCCTGGACGGTTGGGAGAAGTTGCTTTCGGAGGATGTACTGGTACCATTCATGGCTGTGTTCTTAGGCAAAATTGTGAGTGAGCCCAGTCCCTTGGCTGAGAAGCAACCCCACACATGAATGGTCTCAGGATGCTTTACTGTTGGCATGACACAGGACTGATGGTAGCACTTACCTTGTCTTCTCCGGACAAGCTTTTTTCTGGATGCCCCAAACAATCGGGAAGGGGATTCGTCAGAGAAAATGACTTTACCCAGTCCAGTCCAATCCCTGTACCTTTTGCAGAATATCAGTCGGTCTCTGATGTTTTTCCTGGAGAGAAGTGGCTTCTTTGCTGCCCTTCTTGACACAAGGCCATCCATCAAAAGTCTTTGCCTCACTGTGCGTGCAGATGCACTCACACCTGCCTGCTGCCATTCCTGAGCAAGAGTGATCTTCAGCCTTGTCCTCGTCAACACTCACACCTGTGTTAACGAGAGAATCACTGACATGATGTCAGCTGGTCCTTTTGTGGCAGGGCTGAAATGCAGTGGAAATGTTTTTGGGGGATTCAGTTTGCATGGCAAAGAGGGACTTTGCAATTAATTGCAATTCATCTGATCACTCTTCATAACATTCTGGAGTATATGCAAATTGCCATCATACAAACTGAGGCAGCAGACTTCGTGAAAATTAATATTTGTGTCACTCTCAAAACTTTTGGCCACGACTGCACCGTCTATGGTTAAAAGTATATTTACTGTCATCGCTGAGGGAGTCTAACTAACTAGTTAACTGAACTAATGTAAATCTAGGTATCTATCGCAACAGGAACAGAAAGTGCCATGTCACTGTCCAAACTCTCGCGGTATTTCAATGGTAAATCTCATCCGTAGCCATATTCCTTCTAGTCACAACTGCCAATATGGCCGACCGGTGGCTTCAAAGCGTCTCCATGGTCAAAACATAGCATCAGCAATCCAGGGTTTATCACCCCCCAAAAAGCTTAAAATAAGTCATTTATCTTATTTCAAGATATTTTTCAAGATATTTTACCATTAATATGACGATTAGGGTACAATATCTTGAGAAATATCTTGAAGATATCTTGAATATCTTAAAAATATTAGATAAATTACTTGTATTAAGCATTTTTTTGGTTAAAATAAGCAAAATCATCAGCCAATAATTTAGCTTGGTATGAAAAAGCATGAAAAAAAATTATTTTAAGTGAATTTTCACTTAATATAATATATTTTGGTTTGCTTAGATTTCACTTTTTGCTGTGCGGGAGAACAAACTGGCAGAGATCCTTTCGAGACTCTCCTATCAACAGGACCCAAAGAACTGTAATATCCTATGTTTCTCTGAGTCTTGGCTGAACAAGGACATGGATAAAATACTGTACATTAAGCTCAAGGGAGGAGGTGTGTATCCCTTTGTTAACAACAGCTGTTGCACAATCTCTAATACCATGTAAGTATCAAGGTTCTGCTCACCTGAGTTAGAATACCTCATGATAAGATGTAGACTATACTATTTACCAAGAGAGTTTAAATTTACCACCATTTACCACCACAAACCGATGATGACCACACTCAACGAGCTGTATAGGGCCATTAGCAAACAAGAAAATGCTTATCCAGCGGCACTCCTAGTGGCCGGTGATTTAATGCAAGAAAACCGAAATCTGTCTTACCTCATTTCTACAATCATGTCACCTGTGCAACTAGAGACGAAAAAATAAATAATCCGATGGCTTTCAGGAGTTGACCACATCAGTCACCGGCTTCATTAATAAGTGCATCGACAACGTTGTCCCCACAGTGAACGTACATACTGCTTCCCGGGCGCTGATGACGTAAACGTTGATTAAGGCAGCCCCTTCCGTTAAATGCGGAAGACACATTTCGGTTGAATGCATTCAGTTGTGCAATTGACTAGGTTTCCCTTTTCCCCCACCAGAAGCCATGGATTACAGGTAACATCCACACTGAGATAAAGGCTAAAGCTTCCGCGGGACACCAATCCGGACACTTATAAGAAATACCTCTACACCCTCCTACAAACCATCAAACAGGCAAAGCGTCAATACAGGACAAAGATCGAATCCTACAACACCGGCTCTGATGCTCGTCGGAAGTGGCAGGGCTTGCCAACTACAAAGGGAAACCCAGCCGCGAGCTGCCCAGTGATGCGAACCAACCAGACAAGCTAAATGCCTTCTATGCTTTCCCTCAAGGCAAGCAACACTGAACCATACATGAGAGTCCCAGCTGTTCCGGAAGACTGTGTGATCATGCTCTCCATAGCAGATGTAAGACCTTGAAACAGGTTTAACAGGATGCGCACTCAGAGCTTGCGCTGACCAGCTGGCAAGTGTCTTTACTGACATTTTAAACCTCTCCCTGATCCTGTCTGTAAAAACTACAAGTTTCAAGCAGGCCACCATAGTCCCTGTGCCCAAGAATGCCAAGGTAACCTGTCTAAATGACTATCGCCCTGTAGCACTCACATCTATAACCATACAATTATTTGAGAGGCTGGTCATGGCTCAAATCAACACCATCATCCCAGACACCCTGGACCCACTCCAGTTTCCATACAGAAGGCCAAGAACACCCCCATTCACATCGACGGGGCTTTAGTGGAGCAGGTTGAGAGCTTCAAGTTCCTCTGTGTCCACATCACTAAGGATCTATTATGGTCCACACCCACCAAGACAGTTGTGAAGAGGGTATGCCGCTCCCACATTAGGAGGCTGAAAAGATTTGACATGCGCCCTCAGATCTTCAAAAAGTTCTACAGCTACACCATTGAGAGCATCTTGACTGGCTGCATCACCGCTTGGTATGGCAACTGCTTGGCATCCGGCCTCAAGGTGCTACAGAGGGTAGTACATCACTGGGGCCGAGGTCCCTGCCATCCAGGACCTCTACAGGAAGGCCCTAAAAATTGTCAAAGACTCCAGCCACCCAAGTCATAGACTGTTCTCTCTGCTACCACAAGGCAAAACACAACGATGCACCAAGTCTGGAATCAACAGGACCCTGAACAGTTTCTACCCCCAAGTGATAAGATCGTTAGTTAAATAGTTAACCAAATAGCTACCCGGACAATCTGCATTGACCCTTTTGGCACTAACTTTTTGGACTCATCACATACCCTTCTGCTACTATTTATTATCGGTCCCTTTATTCCTAGTTATATGTATCCCACATCGACTCGGTACTGGTACCCCATGTACAGTGGGGAGAACAAGTATTTTATACACTGCCGATTTTGCAGGTTTTCAGACAATCACACATTTATATCGAATGATATAAATTGCCGTTGATACTCTGTCATAAATAATGATCATTTTTGTAGGGGTTGATACATTTGACAGTGTATACATGAAGTGAAGTGTACCTATGATAAAAAATTATAGACCTCTACATGCTTTGCAAGTAGGAAAATCTGCAAAATCGGCAGTGTATCAAATACTTGTTCTCCCCACTGTATATAGCCAAGTTATCATTATTCATTGTGTATTAATTATTACCTTTACTATTACGAGTTTTACTTTTCTATTATTGCTTTATTTTCTTTCTCTCTGCGTTGTTGGGGAACATTTCATTGTTATTCTACACCTGTTGTTTGCCAAGCATGTGAATAATACATTTGATTTGAGAATTGATGACTAATATTATTTTCAGAAGTGCAGGAGGAAGGGACATGTTGTTCTGTTGGCCCATGTTTATGGGGCCTGTAGTTAGCCTATAGTTAGCAGACCTGAGTTCAAAAACTATTTGAAATCTTCAAATACTTTTAGTGTTTGCTCTAGCCTTCCTGAACTGCCAGCTGGGTAAGATTTGGGCACTATTATAGTGTGCATTAAACCAGACAAGCTTAATCAAGTACAGATTTAAAGTATTTGAAATTATATTGAATAATATTTGAACCCAGGTCTGATCTTTAATTAATACTATTCATCTCTGGAACAAAGATGCCTCACAATGACTCAGAAGTTGAATGACTGCCTGGCTAGATGACTGCCTTCCTAGATAGATTGATAGAGGCTGGCTGGCAGCATGGAAGTTTACACTTACAGGTAAACCTTGCACGATGGCCAGAAAACATTTCAAGGTTAAAGTCGCTAATGATATGCCAAAACACAATGACTAGGTTAGAGAGGAATGGTAATGTGAGTCATGATCGTTGGAGGTTATAATTGACACAGACGGTGTGGAGAAATAACTTCAGCGTTATTCTCGAATGATATAAATTGCCGTTGATACTCTGTCATAATTAATGATCATTTTTGTAGGGATTGATACATTTGACAGTGTATACATCTGCAGTCTTAGTGTCTGTAACGCCTATTGTCTGTCTCAATAACAATATCTATTTATACTGAATGAAAATATAAACGCTTCAACAATGTCATTGATTTTACTGAGTTACAGTTCATACAAGAAAATCAGTCGATTAAAATAAATCAATTAGAACCTAATCTAAAGATTTGACATGACTGGGCAGGGTCGTTGGGGGGCCTGGGAGGGCATAGGCCCAACCACTTGGGAGCCAGGCCCAGCCAATCAGAAATAGTTTTTCCACACAAAGGGTTTTATTATAGACAGAAATACTCCTCAGTTTCATCAGCTGTCTGGGTGGCTAGTCTCAGACTATCCCGCAGGTGAAGAAGCAGGATGTGGAGGTCTTGGCCTGGTGCGGTTACAAGTGGTCTGAGGTTGTGAGGCCGGTTGGACGCACTGCCAAAATCTCGAAAACGACTTTGGAGGTGTCTTATGGTAGAGAAATGAACATTAAATTCTCTGGCAACAGCTCTGGTGGACATTCCTGTAGTCATCATGCCTATTGCACACTCCCTCAAAACTTGAGACATCTGTGGCATTGTGTTGTGTTTCAAAACTGCACATTTTAGAGTGGCCTTTTATTGTCACTAGTACAAGGTGCACTTTTGTAATGATCATACTGTTTAATCAGCTTCTTGATATGCCACACCTGTCAGGTGGATGGATTATCTTGGCAAAGGAGAAATGCTCACTAACAAGGATGTCAACAAATTTGTGCACAACATTTAAGATAAATCATATTTTTGTGCATCTGGAAAATTTCTCATGAAACATGGACCAACATTTTTTTTGTTCAGTTTATATGTTTAGTAATAAAATAAAATAGAACACACAGAGAGAGAGAGAGAGAGTTGTGGAGGTGGGGAATGTTTATAGGAAGGTCACACCGACCGAAACTGTCTTCAAATAAAATAACATTTTATTTGTCACGTGCACCAAATACAACGGGTGTAGACTATCGTGAAATGCTTGCTTACGAGCCCTTCCCAACGATGCCTAGTTAAATCACAGTAAACATGTGTGCAGGGAGGAGTAACACTTATCTCTGATTTGTATTTTTAATCCCAGCCCCCGTCCCCCCAGGAGGCCTTTTGCCTTTTGGTCATTGTAAATAAGAATGTGTTCTTTACTGACTTGCCTAGTTAAATAAAGGTTAAGTAAAAAGGTATTAAAAAATGAACTGTAATGGAGGTTGTCATACTGGACAGGTTGAGTGGTGCAGTAATAGGATGAGGTTGAGTTCTTCATGAACAGTCCCTGTTAGGCTTAGTTCTTCATGCACAGTCCCTGTTAGGCTGAATTCTTCATGAACAGTCCTTGTTAGGCTTAGTTCTTCATGCACAGTCCCTGTTAGGCTTAGTTCTTCATGCACAGTCCCTGTTAGGCTTAGTTCTTCATGCACAGTCCCTGTTAGGCTGAATTCTTCATGAACAGTCCTTGTTAGGCTTAGTTCTTCATGCACAGTCCCTGTTAGGCTTAGTTCTTCATGCATAGTCCCTGTTAGGCTTAGTTCTTCATGCACAGTGCCTGTTAGGCTTAGTTCTTCATGCACAGTCCCTGTTAGGCTTAGTTCTTCATGAAGAGTCCCTGTTAGGCTTAGTTCTTCATGCACAGTCCCTGTTAGGCTTAGTTCCTCATGCACAGTCCATGTTAGGCTTAGTTATTCATGCACAGTCCTTGTTAGGCTTAGTTCTTCATGAACAGTCCCTGTTAGGCTTAGTTCTTCATGAACAGTCCCTGTTAGGCTTAGTTCCTCATGCACAGTCCATGTTAGGCTTAGTTCTTCATGCACAGTCCTTGTTAGGCTTAGTTCTTCATGAACAGTCCCTGTTAAGGCTTAGTTATTCATGAACAGTCCCTGTTAGGCTTAGTTCCTCATGAACAGACCCTGTTAGGCTTAGTTCCTCATGCACAGTCCATGTTAGGCTTAGTTCTTCATGAAAAATCCGTGTTAGGCTTAGTTCTTCATGAACAGTCCTTGTTAGGCTTAGTTCTTCATGCACAGTCCCTGTTAGGCTTAGTTCTTCATGAACAGTCCCTGTTAGGCTTAGTTCTTCATGCACAGTCCGTGTTAGCCTTATGCACTGCACTGCACTTCTTGTAAAAGCGTTCTAAGGCACCTCATCTCAGTGCAAGAGGTGTCACTACAGTCCCTGGTTCGAATCCAGGCTCTATCACACCCAACCGTGATTGGGAATCCCATAGGGTGCCGCACAATTGGCCCAGCATCATCCAGGTTTGTCCGGAGTAGACTATCATTGTAAATAAGAATTTGTTCTTAACTGACTTGCCTAGTTAAATAACGGTAAAAAAATATATAAATCATTTAAAAAAAGCATTCTGTATGAACTCTGAATGCGTTAAGAAGTCAATATGTTGGTACCTTTTAAATAAAGTATAACTATTATTTGTACCCATCTTTTGAACTATTGCATGACATCACATGTTAAGTATGTTTCACATAATGTACTATGATGTCAGGTAAATAAACCTCAACCTGAAGCTGAACCCAGAGTGGCAGAGCACTAGGAGGTGAACAGGTGGACAGGAAATGAAAGGTGTTAATATGGAAGTTAATATGAGACTTAATAACAGGAACAGCTCCAGGGCCTTTCTCTCTTTCTACAGCCACATGACTCCTGGGTTGTATTCATCAGGCACCAAACGGACAAAACAGGCTGAAACAGGGAGGGACTACCTACATGTGTCCAATAAGAAATGCTTGTTTTAGTTTTCTGCTGCAAAATGTTTTCTGCAGTGTGTTATATTGAATACGACCCCGAGCTGCTGCTGCTGCTGCTAGGGTGTTGTTTAAAAGGCTTCACACGTAAACTTCCTTATTACCCAGAACTACCAGTCATTTATGTAGCTATGAATGACTGGCAGGGCTAATAGATAATATCTGCCTACGTCCCAAATAGCATCCTATTCCCTACATAGTGGATACTTTTGACAAGTGGTCAAAAGTAGTGCACTAGATAGGGAATAGGGTGGGACACAGTCGCTGTGTATCTGACCTTGGCTTTAGCCTGAAGACAAAAACACCCCAGGAGCAGCACGTGTGTCTAATAGCAGATTAGGGATAGTCTAATAACTGATGACAGCTAGGAGACTAAACACAGGCTATATATTGCTATTCAATTGCTACAATATAGGACCTTCATTTTAGTCACAGCAGGAAAATAATTCTACAGCAACAGGAAATGTGAATTATTATCTGGATTATAATTTAGATACATTTGTCATAGGAGAAAATCAAGTCTGAAATTTCAGAGTACAAATTACCAACTTCAGAAGCCTGAAATACACAAAATGTTCTGCATAGCATGAAAGTAATCCTACAACAGGGTAATCAAGTTAAAGCTGTAATATGTAACTTTTTGGGCTACCTGACCAAATTCCCATAGAAAGTTATAGATCTCTCATTCTCATTGAAAGCACATCTAAGAAGCGGTAGATCTGTTCTAGGTGCGGAATTTCTATGCTTCCCTTCTTAAGTAAAATTTTCAGCTTCAAACAGTTGAAAATACATTATTTTTGGTTATTGAAAATATATTTCACAGCGGTTTAAATGGTGCAATTATGCTCTACATTATACATAGCTTGTTTTGTCACAAACTGAAATTAGGCAAACTATTAGAATTTTAGCAGCCAGGAAATGGTGTAGCTATTTCTGCATATTGCACCTTTAAGATCCTACATCTATATATTGATTGTGCAAATGAAATATGGCATGTTCCTCACAGGGAGACCCAGGTTCTATGAATAGATACATCCTCCCTAGCACTAGGGGCCTATTTCATCAACCCTAATAACCAGGTTTCAGGAACCATACAATAAAATACAATACTGTACATAAACAGAAAATGGACCTAGGCATGGTGGTGAGATCCAAAGGGCACAGGTAATAATAATAATAATAATGGTTGATAATGGTATAACAGGAAATGGACCTAGGCATGGTGGTGAGATCCAAAGGGCACAGGTAATAATAATAATAATGGTTGATAATGGTATAACAGGAAATGGACCTAGGCATGGTGGTGAGATCCAAAGGGCACAGGTAATAATAATAATAATGGTTGATAATGGTATAACAGGAAATGGACCTAGGCATGGTGGTGAGATCCAAAGGGCACAGGTAATAATAATAATAATGGTTGATAATGGTATAACAGGAAATGGACCTAGGAATGGCGGTGAGATCCGAAGAGCACAGGTAATAACAATAATGGTTGATAATGGTATAACAGGAAATGGACCTAGGCATGGTGGTGAGATCCAAAGGGCACAGGTAATAATAATATTGGTTGATAATGGTATAACAGGATATGGACCTAGGCATGGTGGTGAGATCCAAAGGGCACAGGTAATAACAATAATGGTTGATAATGGTAGATGATAGTCCAGGTCCAGAGTTCAGGCGTGGCAGGGACAGGGTTGGGCAACAGGCTGTACAGGACAGTATGGTACACTAGAGGAGTTTCCCCAAACATGGCTGTCACTAGATGAATAGCTATATGCACATAGCTACAGTATATGTATGTCAGAGCGGCATTTGACTAAGATACAGTGGCATAGTATAGAGTACAGTTTACACATATGGGATGAGTAATGCAGGATACACAGACATTATTACAGTGGCTAGTGATCCATTTCTGACAATGTCCAGTGCCTCCAGTGTATGTCGATAGGCAGCCGCCCCTGATGTACTGGACATGGCTGATTAACAGTCAGTGGTGTAGTATAGAATACAATACAGTATGAAGTGGATGATGGAATATGTAAACACAATTTACAAGTGGCTAATATACCGTAGAATAGTATGGAGTGCAGTTTATACACATGAGATGAGTAATGCCAGATACGGAACATTATTACAGTGGCTAGTGATCGATTTCTAAAAGTGGCCAGTGCCTCCTAATCTATGTCTATAGGCAGCTGCCCCTGATGTGCTAGTGATGGCTGTTTAACAGTATAATGGCCTTGAGATAGAAGCTGTTTTTCAGTTTCTCGGTCCCAGCTTTGATGCACCTTTACTGACCTCACCTTCTGGATGATAACGTGGTGAACAGGCAGTGGCTCAGGTGGTTGATGCCCTTGGTTATCTTTTTGGCCTTCCTATGGCACCGGGTGCTGTAGGTGTCCAGGAGGGCGGGAAGTTTGCCACCGGTAATGCTTTAGGCAGACCACACCACCCTCTGGAGAGCTTTGCGGTTGTGGGTGGTGCAGTTGCCATACCAGGTGGTGATACAGCCTGACAGGATGCTCTCAAATGTGCATCTGTAAAATTGTGAGGGTTTTAGGTTTTAAGCTGAGGTTGAAGAAGCACTATTGCGCCTTCTTTAACACACTGTCTGTGTGGGTGGACCATTTCAGTTTGTCAGTGATGTGTACGCCAAGGAACTTGAAGCTTTCCACCTTCTCCACTGTGGTCCCATCGATGTGGATAGGGGGGTGCACCCTCTGCCGTTTCCTGAAGTCCACGATCATCTCCTTAGTTTTGAGTGAGAGGTTATTTTCCTGGCACCACACTCACAGAGCCCTCACCTCCTCCCTGAAGGCGGTCTCATCATTGTTGGCAAGCCTACTACTGTGGTTTCATCTGCAAACTTGATGATTGAGTTGGAGGCGTGTTTGGCCACACAGTCATGGGTGAACAGGGAGTAGAGGAGGGGGCTGCGCACGCACCCTTGTGGGGCCCCAGTGTTGAGGATCAGTGAAGAGGTGTTGTTTCCTATCTTCACCACCTGGGGGCAACCCGTCAGGAAGTCCAGGACCCAGTTGCACAGGGCGGGGTTCAGACCCAGGGCCTCGAGCTTGATGATGAGCTTGGAGGGAACTATGGTGTTGAATGCTGAGCTATAGTCAATGAACAGTATTCTTACTGTTATGCACGCCTCTATGAAGAGGGAACGCAACACCCTGCTACAACTCAACTCTCCGCAAAGTGAAAGAGGTATGGACTGTAGGTGCGAGTAAGGATGACAAAAGGCAGAGAATTTACAGTTTACCTTGAATGTATTCCTTCATAGAGTAATATGGGGAAAAGGGGCTGGACGGAACCAAAGCAAAGAAAGTAAATCTCAAAGCCCCCCCCTCTCCTATCTTACCTGCCTACCCACTACTTACCTAATTTAGCACCACCTGGTGCCCTAACCAAAATACAGGGGGTGGTCCGCCCAGGTCTTACCTTGTGTGCCTAGACAGTGAATATACTACGGGTATATGTATGCCCACAGGCCTCTTGCCTAAGCACTCCCTGGGTGCCTTCCCCTTCCCCCCTGGGAACAAATGAAACAGAATATTAAACAATGCACTTCACAATGAAACTGAGAAAAAACTAACTCAGGCCATTAAAGAAGCTCTGACAAAGCAACAAACACAGAACATACCAAAGCTGCTACCAACAACAACTAACATAGTACATACCAACGGCCAACATGCTATACCCCTCAGCCATCAACCTCCTCTCTCAGCAATGATCTATATCACATTCAATCTCTCTCTGCAATCTCCTACCAACAATGATCTCTCTTCTGAACAGAACACTGGCTTTTATATAGCTTCAAAGGCATTGGAAATTGGAGACAGCTGCGTCCTGACAAGGGGGCGGGGTCAGCTACAATTAGCCGTGGAGTCGACCAATCAGCTGCTGGGGGATTTCAGGAAGCCATCTCCTGAAACACACTCAAATACACAATCTACAACACAGAAACTGGGGAACGTAACACTTACATAGGTATTCCTCTTGTCCAGATGGGACAAGGCAGTGTGCAATGTAGTGGCGATTGCATCATTCTGTGGATCTATTGGGACGGTAAGCAAATTGAAGAGGGTCTAGTGTGGCAGGTAAAGTGGAGGTGATATGATCCTTGACTAGTCTCTCAAAGCACTTCATGGTGACAGAGGTGAGTGCTACGGGATGATGGTCATTTAGTTCAGTTACCTTTGCTTTCTTATGTACAGGGACAATGTTGGCTATCTTGAAGCATGTGGGAACAACAGCCTGGATAGGGAGAGATTGAACATATCTGTGAACACACCAGCCAGCTGTTCTATGCATGCTCTGAGGACACAGCTAGGGATATCATCTGGGCCGGTAGCCTTGCGAGGGTTAACACGCTTAAATGTCTTACTCACGTTGGCCATGGAGAAGGAGAGTCCACAGTCCTTGATAGCGGGCCGCGTCGGTGGCATTGAATTGTCCTCAAAACGAGCGAACAAGGTGTTCAGCCTGTACGGAAGCAAGACATCTGTGTCCGCGACGTGGCTGGTTTTCTCTTTATAATCCATTATTGTCTGTAGACCCTGCCACATACGTCTCGTTTCGGAGCCGTTGAACTAGGACTCAACTTTGTCCCTATACTGACGTTTAGCCTGCTTGATTGCTTTGCAGAGGGAATAACTACACTGTGTGTTCTTCCATATTCCCAGTCTTCTAGCCCTGGTTAAATGCAAAGG
Source organism: Oncorhynchus mykiss (assembly GCF_057628025.1). Classification (NCBI taxonomy): domain Eukaryota; kingdom Metazoa; phylum Chordata; class Actinopteri; order Salmoniformes; family Salmonidae; genus Oncorhynchus; species Oncorhynchus mykiss. Next base: position 80,286,188 of record NC_143027.1, read on the forward strand.
TTCGGGCTTTCGGTTTTGCCCAAATGCTCCCATCTATCCATGGTTTCTAGTTGGGGTAGGTTTTAATAGTCATTGTGGGTACAACATCTCCTATGCACTTCCTGATATTTGTATTTATTTATTTATTTCCCCTTTTATTTAACCAGGTAGGCTAGTTGAGAACAAGTTCTCATTTGCAACTGCGACCTGGTCACGATAAAGCAAAGCAGTTCGACACATACAGCAACACAGAGTTACACATGGAATAAACAAACATACAATCAATAGTACAGTAGAAAAATCTATATACAGCATGTGTGAATGAGGTAGGATAAGAGAGGTAAGGCAATAAATAGGCCATGGTGGCGAAGTAATTACAATATAGCAATTAAACACTGGAATGGTAGAATGTGCAGAAGATGAATGTGCAAGTTGAGATACTGGGGTGCGAAGGAGCAAAATAAATAAATAAATAATACAGTATGGGGATGAGCTATTTACAGATGAGCTATGTACAGGTGCAGTGATCTGTGAGCTGCTCTGACGGCTGGTGCTTAAAGTTAGTTAGGGAGGTAAGAGTCTCCAGCTTCAGGGATTTTTGCAGTTCGTTCCAGTATTTGGCAGCAGAGAACATGAAGGAGAGGAGGCCAAATGAAGAATTGGCTTTGGGGGTGACCAGTGAGATATACCTGCTGGAGCGCGTGCTATGGGTGGGTGCTGCTATGGTGACCAGTGAGCTGAGATGAGGCGGGGCTTTACCTAGCAGAGACTTGTAGATGACCTGGAGCCAGTGGGTTTGACGACGAGTATGAAGCGAGGGCCAGCCAACCAGATCATACAGGTCTCAGTGGTGGGTAGTATATGGGGCTTTGGTGACAAAACGGATGGCACTGTGATAGACTGCATCCAATTTGTTGAGTAGAGTGTTTGAGGCTATTTTGTAAATGACATTGCCGAAGTCGAGGATCAGTAGGGTGGTCAGTTTTACGAGTGTATGTTTGGCAGGATGAGTGAAGGATGCTTTGTTGCGAAATAGGAAGCTGATTATAGATTTAATTTTGGATTGGAGATGTTTAATGTGAGTCTGGAAGGAGAGTTTAGTCTAACCAGACACCTAGGTATTTGTAGTTGTCCACATATTCTAAGTCAGAACCGTCCAGAGTAGTGATGCTGGACGGGCAGGCAGGTGGGGGCAGTGATCGGCTGAAGAGCATGCATTTAGTTTTACTTGCATTTAAGAGCGGTTGGAGGCCACGGAAGGAGAGTTGTATGGCATTGAAGCTTTGAATCTGGAGGTTAGTTAACACAGTGTTCAACGAAGGGCCAGAGGTTTTCAGAATGGTGTCGTCTGCGTAGAGGTGAATCAAAGAATCACCAGCAGCGAGAGTGAAATCATTGATGTATACAGAGAAGAGTCGGCCCGAGACTTGAATCCTGTGGCACCCCCATAGACTGCCAGAGGTCCGGACAACAGGCCCTCCAATTTGACATACTGAACTCTATCGGAGAAGTAGTTGGTGAACCAAGCGAGGCAATCATTTGAGAAACCAAGGCTGTTGAGTCTGCCAATAAGAATGTTGTGATTGACAGAGTCGAAAGCCTTAGCCAGTTCGATGAATACGGCTGCACAGTAATGTCTCTTATCGATGGCGGTTATGATATCGTTTAGGACCTTGAGCGTGGCTGAGGTGCACCCATGACCAGCTCTGAAACCAGATTGCATAGCGGAGAAGGTACGGTGAGATTCGAAATGGTCCGTAATCTGTTTGTTAACTTGGCTTTCAAAGACCTTAGAAAGGCAGGGTAGAATAGATATAATTCTGTAGCTGTTTGGGTCTAGAGTGTCTCCCCCCTTGAAGAGGGGGAGGACCGCGGCAGCTTTCCAATCTATGGGAATCTCAGATGATACGAAAGAGAGGTTGAACAGGCTAGTAATAGGGGTTGCAACAATTTCGGCAGATAATTTTAGAAAGAGAGGGTCCAGATTGTCTAGACCGGCTGATTTGTAGGGGTCCAGATTTTGCAGCTCTTTCAGAACATCAACTATCTGGATTTGGGTGAAGGAGAAGCGGGGGAAGTTTGGGCGAGTTGCTGTGGGGAGCGCAGCTGTTGACCGGTGTAGGGGTAGCCAGGTGGAAAGCATGGCCGGCCGTAGAAAAATGCTTATTGAAATTCTCAATTATTGTGGATTTATCAATAGCGACAGTGTTTCCTAGTCTCAGTGCAGTGGGCAGCTGGGAGGAGGTGCTCTTATTCTCCATGGACTTTACAGTGTCCCAGAACCTTTTTGAGTTTGTACTACAGGATGCAAATTTCTGTTTAAAAAGCTAGTCTTAGCTTTCCTAACTGCCTGTGTATATTGGTTCCTAACTTTCCTTAAAAGTTGCATATCACGGGGGCTATTCGATGCTAATGCAGAACGCCACAGGATGTTTTTGTGCTGGTCAAGGGCAGACAGGTCTGGAGTGAACCAAGGGCTATATCTATTCCTAGTTCTAAATTATTTTGTTCTAAGTCCTATTTTTTTTTACATTTAAGATAGTGAGGAAGGCACTTTTAAAGAATAACCAGGCATCCTCTACTGACGGGATGAGGTCAATGTCATTCCAGGATACCCCAGCCAGGTCGATTAGAAAGGCCTGTTCGCTGAAGCGTTTTAGGGAGCGTTTGACAGTGATGAGGGGTGGTCGTTTGACCGCAGACCCATTACGGATGCAGGCAATGAGGCAGTGATCGCTGAGATCTTGGTTGAAAACAGCAGAGGTGTATTTGGAGGGCGAGTTAGTTAGGATGATATCTATGAGGGTGCCCGTGTTTACGGATTTGGGGTTGTACCTGGTAGGTTCATTGTTAATTTGTGAGATTGAGGGCATCAAGCTTAGATTGTAGGATGGCCGGAGTGTTAAGCATGTCCCAGTTTAGGTCACCTAGCAGCACGAGCTCAGAAGATAGATGGGGGCAATCAATTCACATATGGTGTCCAGGGCACAGCTGGGGGCAGAAGGTGGTCTATAGCAAGCGGTAACGGTGAGAGACTTGTTTCTGGAAAGGTGGAATTTTAGAAGTAGAAGCTCGAATTGTTTTGGTACAGACCTGGATAGTAAGATAGAACTCTGCAGGCTATCTCTGCAGTATATTGCAACACCGCCCCCTTTGGCAGTTCTATCTTGGCGGAAAATGTTATAGTTAGGGATGGAAATGTCCGGGTTTTTGGTGGTTTTCCTAAGCTAGGATTCAGACACGGCTAAAACATCTGGGTTGGCAGAATGTGCTAAAGCAGTGAATAAAGCAGATTTAGGGAGTAGGCTTCTAATGTTAACATGCATGAAACCAAGGCTTTTACGGTTACAGAAGTCAACAAATGAGAGCACCTGGGGAGTAGGAGTGGAGCTAAGCACTGCAGGTCCTGGATTAACCTCTACATCACCAGAGGAACACAGGAGAAGTAGGATAAGGGTACGGCTAAAGGCTATAAGAACTGGCCGTCTAGCACGTTCGGAACAGAGAGTAAAAGGAGCAGGTTTCTGGGCACGATAGCATAGATTCAAGGCATAATGTACAGACAAAGGTATGGTAGGAAGAGAGTACATTGGAGGTAAACCTAGGCATTGAGTAATGATGAGAGAGATATCGTCTCTCGCATTTTGAGCAGGGCTAGAAGCTCTACAGTGAAATAAGACAGTAATCACTAACCAGGACAGTAATGGACAAGGCATATTGATATTAGGGAGAGGCATACGTAGCCAAGTGATCGTATGGGTCCAGTGAGTGGTTGGGCTGGCTGGGGACACGGCGATTCAGACAGTTAGCAGGCCAGGGCTAGCAAGCTAGCAGTTAGCAGGCCAGGGCTAGAAAGCTAGCAGTTAGCAGGCCGGGACTAGCAAACTAGCATAAGGGCCTTAGAGGGACGTCGTGATGAGGGAAAGTCTGTTTTTGCCTCCTCGTGCGGTGACGTCAATAGACCAGTCATGGAATTAGTAGGCTTCCAAGTAGCAGAGGGGTCCAAGTCCAATTGGCAAAATGGGTATAGTGGTCCAAGAAACTGGCCAATTGATCAGCTAACAGTCCAATATGCTATAGACAGCTAGCAGACCGCGTTTAGCAGAATGGGCCTTCAGGGGACGTCGCGCCTGAGGGGCCTGTTGGGATCCTCGGGCAGATTATGTCGGTATTCCAGTCGTGAAGGATCGGCGGGGTTCCGTGCCCCGTACCGGCAGTAGAAAGGGTCCGGATATTGTAGCCGAGGAGTGGGCTTAGTAGTCAACCCGGGTTGCAGTTAGCTAGCTGCCATGATCCAGATGAAAAGGTTCAGAGTTTGAGGTAGGAATCCGGGGATATGGAGAGAAAAATAGGTCCGGTATGCTCTGGTTTGAAACGCGTTGTACGAGAGCTTTCCGAGTTAAAGGTTAGCTGATGACCTCTAGCAGTGGTTAGCTGACTGATAGCTGGTAGCTAGTTAGCTAGCTAGCTTCAGTTGAGGTATTCCAGTTCGGAAGGTAAATAGAAATACTTTAGAAAAAAAACAGATGCACACCACATTGGGTGAGGCGGGTTGCAGGAGAGTATTTTGAAGTTGAGGTTTAGGAAAAATATTAAAAAGAATGCGAGGAAAAAGAAAGATATATACATGGGACGAGACAAGACAAAGACGTCTGACTGCTACGCCATCTTAGAAACAATAGTGTTGTACGAACTGGCGAGAGCTATATATCAGTAATACATAAACTCATTCACCGTATCAGTATATGTGTCAATGTTATTTCTGAAGCTACTCTGAACATATCCCAGTCCACGTGATCAAAACAATCTTGAAGCGCGGATTCGGATTGGTCAGACCAGCATTGAAAAGTCCTGACTAGAGGTCAGAATGGCTGATTAATTAGGGCCGATTTCAAGTTTTCATAGCAATCGGAAATCGGTATTTTTGGGCGCCAATTTAGCCTATTTAAAAAAAAATTATACCTTTATTTAACTAGGCAAGTCAGTTAAGAACACATTCTTATTTTCAATGACGGCCTAGGAACGGTGGGTTAACGGCCTTGTTCAGGGGCAGAACGACAGATTTTTCACCTTGTCAGCTCGGGGGATCCATTCTTGCAACCTTACAGTTAACTAGTCCAACGCTCTAACCACCTGCCTCTCTTTGCACTCCACGAGGAGCCTGCCTGTTATGCGAATGCAGTAGAAGCCAAGGTAAATTGCTAGCTAGCATTAAACTTATCTAATAAAAGACAATCACTAGTTATAACTACACATGGTTGATGATATTACTAGTTTATCTAGCGTGTCCTGCGTTGCATATAATCAATGCAACGCTGGGGGATGATTTAACAAAAGCGCATTTGCGAAAAAAGGACAATCGTTGGACGACTGTACCTAACCATAAACACCAATGCCTTTCTTAAAATCAATACACAGAAGTATATATTTTTAAACCTGCATATTTAGCTAAAAGAAATCCAGGTTAGCAGGCAATATTAACCAGGTGAAATTGTGTCACTTCTCTTGCGTTCATTGCACGCAGTTTGGGCAGCCTGGCTCATTGCGAACTAATTTGCCAGAATTTTACGTAATTATGACATAACATTGATGGTTCTGCAATGTAACAAGAATATTTAGACTTAGGGATGACACCCGTTAGATGAAATGCCAAACGGTTCCGTATTTCCCTTGTTTTCAAAATGATAGTTTCCGGATTCGACCATATTAATGACCAAAGTCTCGTATTTCTGTGTGTTATGTTGTAATTAAGTCTATGTTTTGATAGAGCAGTCTGACTGAGCGATGGTAGGCAGCAGCAGGCTCGTAAGCATTCATTCAAACAGCACTGTCGTGCGTTTTGCCAGCAGCTCTTCGCAAGCACAGCGCTGTTTATGACTTCAAGCCTATCAGCTTAATGGCTGGTGTAACCGATGTGAAATGGCTGGCTGGTTAGCTGGGTGTGCGCTAATAGCGTTTCAAACGTCACTCGCTCTGAGACTTGGAGTAGTTATTCCCCTTGCTCTGCAAGGCTTTTGTGGAGCGATGGGTAACGCTGCTTCGAGTGTGGCTGTTGTCGATGTGTTCCTGGTTCGAGCCCAGGTAGGAGCGAGGAGAGGGACGGAAGCTATACTGTTACACTGGCAATACTATAGTGCCTATAAGAACATCCAGTAGTCAAAGGTATATGAAATACAAATGGTATAGAGAGAAATAGTCCTATAAATACTATATTAACTACAACCTAAAACCTCTTACCTTGGAATATTGAAGTCTCATGTTAAAAGGGACCAGCAACTTTCATGTGTTCTCATGTTCTGAGCAAGGAACTCAAATGTTAGCTTTTTTACATGGCACATATTGCACTTTTACTTCTCCAACACTTTATTTTTGCATTATTTAAACCAAATTTAACATGTTTCATTATTATATTAAGTTAAAATAAGTGTTCATTCAGTATTGTTGTAATTGTCATTATTACAAATACATTTTTAAAAAATCGTCCGATTTATCGGTATCGGCTTTTTTTGGTCCTCCAATAATCGGTATAGGCGTTGAAAAAATCATAATCGGTCCTAGTCCTCACTAGGGGTGTATCCTGTTTGAGTATCTGCCTATAGGAGGGGAGAAGCAAGATGGAATTGTGGTCCGATTTGCCGAATGGAGGGCGGGGGAGGGCCTTATATGCTTTCTGGAAAGTAGTATAGAAACGGTCAAGGGTTTTAGCAGCGCGAGTACAACAATCAATATGTTGAAAGAATTTCAGGAGCTACAATAAATGCATCCTCAGGATATGTGGTTTCCAGTTTGCATAAAGTCCAGTGAAGTTCTTTGAGGGCCATTGTGGTATCCGTTTTAGTCCATATATCAGTAAAACATCAATCACTTCAATGTTAGTATTCAAGACTACAAGTGATTGAATAGATGTGTGAATTGTTTTATCATATATTTTGTAGACACAGGAAGCATTAATAATGAATTTGTTTAAATAAAGTCGTTTTTATTTGACATGATTTATTCCAACAGCAATGAGTTGTCTCTTCCTCTGGCTCTGAGCAACAGTGGAGTAGATACACCGTCATCAGTCATCATGACATACGCACGCACACATACAAGCATGATCACACACACACGTGGGTGCACACACAGATACACACACAAGCATGTGCACACACACACACGGGCAAATATTTCTAAACAAAGGCACGTAAACCCATAGGTCACAGTAAGGCAGATTCACAGCACTGAGATGAACATTCTGTTTCTGTCTGGGTGAGGGCTCTCTCCTCCATTCCTAGGGTTAGGAGGAGTGAGGAAGAGTGAGGGGGATGGTGTGGAGGAGTGAGTATGTGTGAGGAGGAGGAAGGGTGAGTAGATAAAGGAGAGTAAGGAGGGGGTAAGAAGCATGAGGGGTGAGAGAGGTAGTCTTGTGCCAGGGAGGAGGGGTGAGGAGGGGTGAGAGAGGGACTCATGTGCAGGGGAGGATGGGTGAGGAGGGGATGAGACTGTGCCAGGGAGGAGGGGTGAGAGAGGGACTCATGTGCAGGGGAGGATGGGTGAGGAGGGGATGAGACTGTGCAGGGTAGGAGGTGTGAAGAAGGGTGAGGTGTGTGCAGTGTGGACTCCTCCACCATCATTATCCCAGTAACCTTTCCCTCAGGAGACAGCCAGTGACAAGACTCTCCCAACGTTAAAAACCTTTGTCTCCGAGATGACAGCCTCTTCTCTTCTCTTCTCTTATCTCATCAACAGTATATACATACAGTACTCACTCTGAAGACCATTGCTGCATTGATTAGAAACAGTTCTGTACACCATGTCCAGATAAATCACAGTTCAGAGATAGTATCTCTCTGCCAGATCAGTAGGTTTACAAAAGAACATGACACACATGTAATGCACTAGTCATTATCATTATCATCGTCAATGTTATCATCATCATTATTATCATCACCACCATCATCATCATCAATGTTATCATCCCCATCATCATCATCCAGGCTGTATCACATCCGGCCGTGATTGGGAGTCCCATAGCGCGGCACATAATTGGCCCAGCGTCGTCCGGGTTTGGCCCAAGTAGGCCATCATTGTAAATAAGGATTTGTTCTTAACTGACTTCCCTAGTTAAATAAAGGTTAAATAAAAAAAATATCATCATCATTATCATCATCCTTCTTCTCCTCCTCATCTTCGCCATCATCAACATTATTAACATCATCTGTTTGAAACTGAGAACAATGTTGGTCAGTCAATATCAGTCTTACTATAATATAACAATCTTGTTCTATAGGACCGTCCTAAATGAACTACACAACAATCCATTAGGATGACAGACAAACAGCACTTTGATGGTTGATTAGCTCTGGTATGGTATTCTTGTATTACCCTGTTTCCATCCGTACATTGCTGTGTTGTGTAGAGTAGAGCCATGTGAAAGATGGGATCCTCTCCTCCATGTTACTCCTGTCTGAATCAGGATCAGAATTAGTTCTCACCTTTCTCCAAATTAATCACTAGATGTGTGGTTTTCCCTGAGACCTCCATCTTGCCACAGGCATGGTTCTCTGTTCTCTCTAACCAGGCTCAATACCAACTCACATGTTACCCATGTGGAACGCATTGTCTTTCCACAGGTGGCGTCAGTCCTACGTGACGCTATAGTCCCTCGGACGACGAAAGCAAAGCCTACCTAAGACAATGAGCTGGACAGAGTTTCAGTAAAAGCTCACAGAAACAGCTTCATCTTCAGTTAATTCATTCCAGTTTTCAGGGGCTGGCTGGGATCTAATGTGTCTGTGGTGTGTGTGTGTTTTCTGCGTGTGTGTGCATGAATGCATACTCGTTCCTGTGTGCATGCTTGTGTACGTGCATACGTGCCTCTGCAATCAATGTATGTGATGTGTGTATCCTTCTGTGTTAGGTCAGTGCATATTCAAATGTCCCTTTCTCCAGGCCCTCTATCCCATCAGACCAGTTGGAGGAGGGCATGCTACTGTAGGGGTCCAGAAGGATCCTGAAACACCGGACTATGAGCAGGCCCAGGACCAGCAGCAACATCCCTATGAAGGCAAATGCTGCCTTCTGCTCCGACAGGATCAAGGAGTTGAGAAGCATTTCACTGTCACTCATAGCAGTCGGGGAGTGGTTATAGTGGAGGCTACACATGGGTGGTGTTCACTAGCACCAAACTGAAGAAAACGGACTGAAACAGGGGGGACTACCTGGACTTGTCCAATGAGAAACGCTTGTTTTTGTTTTCCATTTTGCTACAGTGTACACTAATGAATATGACCCTGGTGAACACACGCTCATAGCAGGAAGCTAGCTTCACATGGTCAACACACGCCCAGACGGGGAGAAGCCTGCATGCTACCTGGAGAGAGACAGAGAGAGAGAGAGAGAGAGGCAGAGAGTGGAGAGAGCGAGAGAGAGAGAAAGACCGAGACAGGGAGAGAGCAGAGGAAGAGAGGGGGTTGGTGCTGTGTTGGAGTCGTTTACCTTTAGATTGTTCACTGTATATCTGCACGTTTTGGCATAAAAGGATCCCATAAGGAGACTAAATTCCTGTACTGTTTAGAATTTACTATAACACACAATTTAATATAAATAATTTACTTTGGCAACTGTACGTATCTAAACCACCAAATGAAACCACCCAATATGATTGAACTGAATGAAATGAAACATTAATAAATAGTCATCTATAAATAGCTGCTCTGTAAATATCTAATCAAACACAACGTTAAAACATCCACACGCTCCAGCTCCTCTGTTCATCGTACACATAACTGAAGTCGGCAGACCGCTAACATGGACATACACACCAGAGAGACAGAGGAAGACCGACAGAGACACGACAATCTAACGTTCAGTAATAACATCAAAAACACACAGTCCGCACAACAGTAACATGCGGTTCAAAGCCTATGTCGAATTCAGTTCGACTTATTCTCCATTGATGCCGTAACTAAATGAAAATGCATCATGGCATAAACCATATAAGCGATAGGATATCAAACAAAAACCTGACATCACACATGCATTGTGATGCATAGTATAATAAGGAGAAAGCCTCTGTACCTGTTGCTTGTTGTGAGTAGCAGCTGGCCAGATGGTGTAATCTCATCACAAAAGGAGGTGATGTAGACTGACAACACATGATAACAGAAAGGAGAAAAGACAGAGGTCTGTGAGGAATGAGGACTGCTCTCATACGATACCAACACTAGCCTCTTTCTGCCTGGGGTATGACTGAGCAGCAGGTGGCAAGAGAGAGAGAGGAGAGAGAGAAAATAGTGGGAGAGAGGGATAGAGGAGAAAATGAGAAAGATGGATCCGAGAGAGGGAGAAGATAGTGGGAGAAAGAGTGTAAGAGAATGAGAGTTATAGCGAAAGAGAGAGGAGGGAGAAAAGGAGAGAGAGCGAGAGTGAGAGAGCAGGAGAGAGAGAGAAAGAGAGGAGGAGAGAGAGAGGGAGAAAAGGAGAGAGAGCGAGAGAGAGAGGGAGGGAGAGAGGGAGGGAGGGAGAAAATGAGAGAGAGAGAGAGAGAGGGAGGGAGAAAAGGAGAGAGAGCAAGAGAGGGAGGGAGAAAAGGAGAGAGGGAGGGAGAAAAGGAGAGAGAGAGAGAGAGAGAGAGAGGGAGGGAGAAAAGGAGAGAGAGAGAGAGAGAGAGAGATAGGCGATGTGCTGTTGACAGAAGATGTGATGTGGTTGGGTAGAGAAGAGGTAGGCAGCAGGAAGGCAGGCAGCTCACTGTCGTGACATTCTTTCCAACCTGTTGCTGCTGTTTCTGTTTCTGTTTCTACTGGAGAACTGCTGTTTCCTAGAGCACGCTACGCACACACACACAGCCCTCCCTCCGTAAATGTATCTCTCCATCCATAGTCCTCTCATTAGATACACAAGACTAACCCCCATCTGCTGGTCAGATGGCTCAGCATCAGGTTCGCTGCCTCCTCCTCCTCCTCTTCATTATCATTCTGTCTCTCTACCTCTCCCTCCAAAAGCACGTTCCCCCCTCCTGCTGCATGGCAACCATTTGTTAGTCTCACACAGCCAGTCAGTCTGCTGTTTCTCTCTCTCTCTTTCTCTCTCACGCACAGACACACACACACTCTCTCCCTCTGCTGCACTAGTACTGGGGCTGCAGCAACAGCCCTCCTCTCCCTCCTCCTCTTTCTCCACCACTGCTTCTTCCCCTCCTCCTTTTCCCACTCCTTCTCCTCTTCTTTATTTTTATTTTCTAGATCCATCCGAATATGAGGACTGTGATGGTTTTGCCTGCAGGCCCCTCCAGCTACTGATCTCTATAGGTACTGCTCTGTTAATGCTGCAGGATATACTGCTACATTATGAAGCCATATTCACCCTGTAGGTATACTGCTACACTATGAGGTCATATTCACCCTGTAGGTATACTGCTACACTATGAAGTCATATTCACCCTGTAGGTATACTGCTACACTATGAGGTCATATTCACCCTGTAGGTATACTGCTACACTATGAAGTCATATTCACCCTGTAGGTATACTGCTACACTATGTCATATTCACCCCGTAGATATACTGCTACACTATGAAGCCATATTCACCCTGTAGATATACTGCTACACTATGAGGTCATATTCACCCTGTAGGTATACTGCTACACTATGAGGTCATATTCACCCTGTAGGTATACTGCTACACTATGTCATATTCACCCCGTAGGTATACTGCTACACTATGAGGTCATATTCACCCTGTAGATATACTGCTACACTATGAGGTCATATTCACCCTGTAGGTATACTGCTACACTATGAGGTCATATTCACCCTGTAGGTATACTGCTACACTATGAGGTCATATTCACCCTGTAGGTATACTGCTACACTATGAGGTCATATTCACCCTGTAGGTATACTGCTACACTATGAGGTCATATTCACCCTGTAGGTATACTGCTACACTATGAGGTCATATTCACCCTGTAGGTATACTGCTACACTATGAAGTCATATTCACCCTGTAGGTATACTGCTACACTATGAGGTCATATTCACCCTGTAGATATACTGCTACACTATGAGGTCATATTCACCCTGTAGGTATACTGCTACACTATGAGGTCATATTCACCCTGTAGGTATACTGCTACACTATGAGGTCATATTCACCCTGTAGGTATACTGCTACACTATGAGGTCATATTCACCCTGTAGGTATACTGCTACACTATGAGGTCATATTCACCCTGTAGGTATACTGCTACACTATGAGGTCATATTCACCCTGTAGGTATACTGCTACACTATGAAGTCATATTCACCCTGTAGGTATACTGCTACACTATGAGGTCATATTCACCCTGTAGGTATACTGCTACACTATGAGGTCATATTCACCCTGTAGGTATACTGCTACATAAGCTCCTCCCCAATGGGTTGTATAATATGTAGTGTAATTGGTGCTACTGTTGGCTGGCTGATAATTGAAACAGCCCATCTAATTAAACACTCATTACCAGACACTGCCTGATGACAGAGGGATGGTGGGATGTAGGAATGGAGGGACGTGGATAGAGGGATGAATTGATGATGGGATTGAGAGGTGGAGGAACAGGGGGATGTAGGGATAGAGGGATGGGCTTTTAAAGAACCCTGTGGCTTGTTAAGTCACAATAGAATCACTGTTATCAGATTCGTCATCTGGAATGTGCTTCACCCGCAAGTGAATCTTTGACAATAGAAATATCTTCTGTGTACAATGTAAAACACCAAATAATGCTTGCAGAGCAGAATTAGGCCGATACCAGCCAGAAAAGAGAAGTTCAATTCTACAACCACCTAAAAGGAAGTGATTCCCAAACCTTCCATAATAAAGCCATCGCCTACAGAGAAATTAACCTGGAGAAGAGTCCCCTAAGCAAGCCGGTCCTGGGGCTCTGTTCACAAACAGACCCCACAGAGCCCCAACAGCAACACAATTGGACCCAACCAAATCATGAGAAAACAAAAAGATAATTACTTGACACATTGAAAGAATTTACAAAAAACTAGAATGCTATTTGGCCCTAAACACAGTGGCAGAAAACCTGACCACTGTGACTGACCAAAATGAAGGAAATCTTTGACTATGTACAGACTCAGTGAGCCTTGCTATTGAGAAAGGCTGCCGAAAGCAGATCTGGCTCTTAAGAGAAGACAGGCTATGTGCTCACTGCCCACAAAATTAGGTGGAAACTGAGATGCACTTCCTCAGCTCCTGCCAAATGTACTGCCGTATTAGAGACACATATTTCCCTCAGATTACACAGACCCACAAATAATTTGAAAACAAATCAGATTTTGATAAACTCCCATATCTACTGGGTGAAATTCCACAGTGTGCCATCACAGCAGCAAGATTTGTGACCTGTTGCCACAAGAAAAGGGCAACCAGTGAAGAACAAACACCATTGTAAATACAACCTAGATTTGTTTATTTATTTTCCTTTTGTACTTTAACTATTTGCACATCATTACAACACTGTATATGACATAATATGTAATGTGAAATGTTTTTATTCTTTTGGAACTTTTGTGAGTGTAATGTTTACTGTACATTTGATATTGTTTATGTAACTTTTGTTTATTATATATTTCACTTGCTTTGACAATGTAAACATATGTTTACCATGCCAATAAAACCCCTTGAATTGAAATGTAGTGTCTTTATCAGAGAGAGTTGGACAGCGGGTCACTGACATAATCAACTGTAAAACAATCACTGCAGCATTTTTCCTATTTTGTTGCATTACAACCTGTAATTTAAATAGATGTTTATTTGGATTTCATGTAATGGACATACACAAAATAGTCCAAATTGGTGAAGTGAAATGAAAAAAATAACTATAAAAAAAAAAGTTAAAGTGGTGTGTGCATATGTATTCACCCTCTTTACTATGAAGGCCCTAAATAAGATCTGGTGCAACCAATTACCTCCAGAAGTCACAGAATTAGTTCAATAAAGTCCATCTGTGTGCAATCTAAGTGTCACATGATCGCTGTACACCAGCGGAACCTGTTCTGAAAGGCCCCAGAGTCTGCAACACCACTAAGCAAGGGGCACCCCCAAGCAAGCAGCACTATGAAGACCTAGGAGCTCTCCTAACAGGTCAGGGACAAAGTTGTGGAGAAGTACAGATCAAGGTTGGGTTATAAAAAAATATCAGAAACTTTGAACATTCCACAGAGCACCATGAAATCCATTATTAAAAAAATGAAAGAATATGGCACCACAACAAACCTGCCAAGGGAGGGCCGCTCACCAAAACACATGGAGCAGACAAGGAGGGCATTAATCAGAGAGGCAACAAAGTGATCAAAGAAAACCCTGAAGGAGCTGCAAAGCTCCACAGCAGAGATGGGAGTATCCGTCCATAGGACCACTTTAAGCCGTGCACTCCACAGAGCTGGGCTTTACAGAAGAGTGGCCAGAAGAAAGCCATTGCTTAAAGAATAAACAAACACATTTGGCGTTGGCCAAAAGGCATGTGGGAGACTCCCCAAACATGTGGATGAGGGTACTATGGTCAGATGAGACTAAAATGTTGCTTTTTGGCCATCAAGGAAAATGCTATGTCTGGTGCAAACCCAACACCTCTCATTACCCAGAGAACACCATCCCATTTTTCATCGGCGGGGACAAGGAAACTGGTCAGAATTGAAGGAATGATGGATGGTGCTAAATACAGGGAAATTCTTGAGGGAAACCTGTTTCAGTCTTCCAGAGATTTTAGACTGGGATGGAGGTTCACCTTCCATCAGGACAATGACCCTATGCATACTGCTAAAGCGACACTTGAGTGGTTTAAGGGGAGACATTTAAATGTCTTGGAATGGCCTAGTCAAAGCCCAGACCTCAATCCAATTGAGAATTGGTGGTATGACTTAAAGCTTGCTGTACACCAGCGGAACCCATCCAACTTGAAGGAGCTGGAGCAGTTTTGCCTTGAAGAATGGGCAAAAATCCCAGTGGCTCGATGTGCCAAGCTTATAGAGACGTACCCTCAGAGACTTGCAGCTGTAATTGCTGTAAAAGGTGGCTCTACAAAGTATTGACTTTTGGGGGGGGGGGGGGTGAATAGTTACGCATGCTCAAGTTTTCTGTTTTTTTTGTCTTATTTCTTGTTTGTTTCACAGTGGTAGGCATGTTGTGTAAATTAAATGATACAACCCCCCCCCCCCAAAAAAAACGATTTTAATTCCAGGTTGTAAGACAACAAAATAGGCAAAATGCCAACGGGGGTGAATACTTTCACTAGCCACTGTATGCATATTATCATGCTCTCCAGGTCATTAGGCTATTTATTGTACAAGAGAGAATGTGCTCCCACTCAACTTATACCTAGTAAATTACCTTTGGGGCTTGAGGAGGCAACTGTATTCACATCCTCAATCTGCGTGACCAAACCTTTACTGCTGTTCCCCTTTTAAGATGTCATTTTTTGATAACACTGCATATTGTAGCCTACTCCAGGAAAGTCCAAAGTAATTGTAAAATATACAGTGTCTGTAAAATGTATATAGGTTCAGAACTGTTGTGAAATAGCACAGTTAAAATATGGCAAATAGAATTGTGTGGACATCAGAAATAGATGAAGGCCAGGACTAAAAACAAACAAAATATAACTATTGTAAAATAGATTGTGTCTGTAAAATGTACATAGTATGTATAAACTGGAAGTAGAAGCCTAAGTGTTATTGTTTATTAGTTTACTCCAACTAGGGGAGGGATGGTAGGGTTTGCAGGAAATAAAGGAAAATATATATTTTTTAAATGTGTATGTATGTTTATATATATATATTATGTGGGTTTGTGTGTGTGTGTGTATACCCCCCAAAAAGATGGGTGATTGGAAAATATGCAGGCAATTACATTGATGGAAGCTACAATCTGTCTGCAATATTAAAGCTGATCTACCCCCTATAGAAATATAATTAAAGTCCTAAGTAATTACAATAGAACATTAGTAGATTGAGATTTGATCGTGCCAGATACCTTTGCAGAATGAGCAGATACTGTATGCACACATAGCATATTATCACCAGTGGAAATATTGGGTTATCAATGATGAGATTAATCTCAAAATAAGTAGAAGATACATTATATATACAGAAGTATGTGGACACCCATTCAAATGAGTGGATTTTACTATTTCAGTTACACCCGTTGCTGACAGGTATAGAAAATCGAGCACACAGCCATGCAATCTCCATAGACAAACATTGGCAGCCATCAATCCACGGTTTCTGGTTAGGGTAGGTTTACTGCCAATGTGACCAGTGAAGCGAAATCTTAACTCTACAGCATACAATGACATTCTAGACCAGCGTTTCTTAAAGTATGGGTCGAGACCCAAAGTGGGTCGCGGACCTGTTAATGGTTGGTCGCGACGTAAATGTATAATTATTTCATTAATTGAATTCATTTGGCCAAGTGCAACCGCGCTATCCGTTCAGTGCGCTCTCTGCTTATCAGCGGTCTCAGTTTGGGGAGAGGTTGTAGAGGGAGATGCCCATGTGCTTCGCTGTTTACCGGATCTTTTTTCTGCAGTTTTCTAGAAGATCACTCCACGACCCACACGCTGCAGCGCTGTTGTTCAAGCCACTGATTGTTATTCCCGCTCGCCATCACTCACCGCTATCATGAAATGGACTCCTACTAGCCACAAGTTCTGACTGAGCAAATACAGTGATTACTTTTTGTCTCTTTCATACAAACTTTGAGAAATATCGAGGAGCGCCCACAATCTGTTTTGTGTGGGGAAGTGCTTAGTAATGAGTCTCTCGACACGACCAAATTAATAAAATGACATGTCCTGACCAAACATCCTGGCACAACATGACGTTAACGTTATACAGGGAGTTATTTCAGAACAGGGCAGAATGCGTCAGGAGACAGTGCTTCGACAGTGGGAAAGTAAGTCAATTAGCACGGCATTGTTGTCATTTTATAATAGGTGATGATGATAAGCAGAAATAAGGGAGTGCTATCTCTCATAGTAGTAGATGTGAGTTTCTCTTTCAAATAACACCCTTGTTTTCAGCTAATAGCTAGCTGATATTAGCCAAAGCAAGATAGCTAACTACTGATAGTGCAACCCTAAGAAACAGTACAGGTGAAAAATTATCAGGCCTACTGTACATTTTATTGTAGAAATTATTGCTGAAAACAAGTTTAGGTTGGAACTGTTGCTGTTACAAGTAATACATTTGATTCTTAACTGGAATAAACTGATTGAAGCAAGATGCTTTTTGAGACCAACACTCACACAGTTCTGGGTTGCTCATCTACAGCAGGAAGCAGTCTCCTGCCTGACTGAGAAAGCAGTAGATGTTCTGATCCAGTTTGGCACCACATACCTATGCGAGTCAGGGTTCTCAAGTACAGGAACAGACTCAATGCTGAGCATGACCTCAGTGTTGCAGTCAAAAACTGAGCCCAAAACTCCCACAAACTTGTTTTCTGGTCTACATCTGTGTTAGGGGATCAATCCGTTTATTCCAGTTCAGAATGAAATGATTTATTGTATTTTAACAGCAACAATTCCAACCTAGACAGGTATGTAAAGAGTGTTTTTAATGGGGGGAAAAACACAACTATATTTTTGGGTATTTCATTGTTATTTGTCTTTGTATGAATTGCATTCTTTTTAGGCATAAGGGAAATGAAATGTTCTGATGTTTACCTATAGTTGCATATTTTCCTCAGCTTGGTAGCCAGGAAAACACAGAATTTCTCATTTGGGTCCCAGGCTGAAAAAGTTTAAGAACCCCTGTTCTAGATGATTCTGTGCTTCCAACTTTGTGGCAACAGTTTGTGGAAGGCCCTTTCCTGTTTCAGAATGATAATGCACCTGTGCACAAGCAAGGTCCATTCAGAAATGGTTTGTTGAGATCGGTGTGGAACAACTTGACTGGCCTGCACAGAGCATTGACCTCAACCCAATCGAAAACCTTTGGGATGAATTGGAACACAGACTGCGAGTCAGGCCTAATCACCCATCATCTGTGCTTGACTTCACTAATGCTCTTGTTGCTGCGGGGACTTTCTAACATCTAGTGGAAAGCCTTCCCAGAAGAGTGGAGGCTGTTATGGCTGTTATTGCAGCAAGGACGGGGGGGGGGGGGGGGGGGGGGGGGGGGGACCAACTCCATATTGATGGCCATGATTTTGGAATGAGATGTTTAACAAGCAAGTGTCCACATACTTTTGATCATATAGTGAATGTCAGGAGAGGGGAACATTAGGGGAAAGGGGGATACCTAATCAGTTGTACAACTGAATGCCTTCAACTGAAATGTGTCTTCCGCATTTAACCCAACCCCTCTGAATCAGAGAGGTGCGGGGGGCTGCCTTAATCGACATCTTCGGCGCCAGGGAACAGTGGGTTAACTTCTTTGCTCAGGGGTAGAACGACGACCTCGTCACCTTTCGTTTACTGGCCCAACGCTCTAACCATAAGGCTACCTGCCGCCCCACATTACTAGACTCATTAGTGCGCTTTGATCTTTGGCTCAGTGCTAATGTAACCTTTAGACCTGGTACATCGCTCTCTCTCTGCTCTGTTTGATCTCTCTCTTTCTCTCTCTCTCTGCTCTATTTGATCTCTCTCTTTCTCTCTCTCTCTGCTCTATTTGATCTCTCTTTCTCTCTCTCTGCTCTATTTGATCTCTCTTTCTCTCTGCTCTATTTGATCTTTCTCTTTCTCTCTCTGCTCTATTTGATCTCTCTTTCTCTCTCCGCTCTATTTGATCTCTCTATTTCCCCCTCTCTCTCTCTCTCTCTCTCTCTCCTCTATTTGATCTCTCTCTCCTCTATTTGATCTCTCTCTCTCTCTCTCCTCTATTTGATCTCTCTCTCTCTCCTATTTGAGCTCTATTTCTCTCTCTCCTCTATTTGATCTCTCTCTTTCTCTCTCTCTCTGCTCTATTTGATCTTTCTCTTTCTCTCTCTGCTCTATTTGATCTCTCTCTCTGCTCTATTTGATCTCTCTTTCTCTCTCTCTATTTGATCTCTCTCTTTCTCTCTCTCTCTCTGCTCTATTTGATCTCTCTCTCTCTCTATTTGATCTTTCTCTTTCTCTCTCTCTCTCTATTTGATATTTCTCTTTCTCTCTCTCTCTGCTCTATTTGATCTCTCTCTTTCTCTCTCTCTGCTCTATTTGATCTTTCTCTTTCTCTTTCTGCTCTATTTGATCTCTCTCTTTCTCTCTGCTCTATTTGATCTCTCTCTCTCTGCTCTATTTGATCTCTCTCTTTCTCTCTCTCTGCTCTATTTGATCTCTTTCTCTCTCTCTCTGCTCTATTTGATCTCTCTTTCTCTCTGCTCTATTTGATCTCTCTCTTTCTCTCCCTTTCTCTCTGCTCTATTTGATCTCTTTCTTTCTCTTTCTCTCTCTCTGCCCTATTTTATCTCTCTTTCCCTCTCTCTTTCTCTCTCTCTCTGCTCTATTTGAGCTCTCGTTCTCTCTCTGCTCTATTTGATCTCTCTCTTTCACTCTCTCTCTCTCTCTCTGCTCTATTTCCTCTTTCTCTTCTCTCTTTCACTCTCTTTCTCTCTCTCTCTCTCCTTTGAGACAGGCTGATGTTTTTCATGATGAATGTAATCACATCATTCTCTGGCCTGTGTCCCGTTGGGTCATTACAGAGAGTCCTGTGGTAATGGTTATTTGGTTATTGACTTACAGAGACATTAAGAACAGCGACGCAGTCTGCACTCTCTCCAATCAGAGCCCAGTTGCTGAGACATCTTTATTAGGCTTACTGGTTTTATATCTGCAAAATACTGCCACACCCCTCATGCTCCTCTCTGACCACTTACATTCACATTATTTTACAGTGGGACATCAGTGGTATCACCTGACCACTTACATTCACATTATTCTACACTGGGCCTTCAGTGGCATCACTTCACTATTATTAGTGTATGTACAAGGTACATTACTCAAGTCACATGCAGACCTCAAATAGTGAGAAGTGTCAGTGTCACTGAATGTACCTGATCAGGGCCGGACTACCACATTTGGGGCCCTCTATTTTTTTTAGTAAAACATATTTTGGGGGGGATAACAGCTAACTTCCTGCATTTCAACACATTTTATCATGGGGCAGAGAGAAATAATATGTCATACCATTCTTCACATTTTGCCATTAGGCTGAGAGAAAATTATGCGGTTTTAAAGCTAATTTCCTGCAATTCTACAAGGGTTGTGGGCCCCCTGGAAGTTTGGGCCCCCAGGGCACATGCCCTGCGTGCCCGTTTGATTGTGGACCTGATAACAACATCCACTTGCCAAACATCTCTGGCTCCCTCTCAGAACCCAAAGATATCAACTTGACGCAACAAGCACATGGTCAGATATATATTTGGGCTTCTGGCTGTTCAACATGACACTTTGGACCTGGTTGGATGTTTAATCTAAACATTTTTTTATCATTATTACATTATTGATGTTCAGTTAATGAATCATATTTATATGGTTATATTGATTGGAAATATGTTATCAATTCATAGAAGAAAGAGATTTTTTGGACTGTTATGAATGTACAAAGTTAAAGGGCCTTAGGTTCAGAGAGAAAGCGAGAGAGAGAGAGATAGAGTGTGAGAGAGATGCAGAGAGGCTAAAGAAGGGGTGTCAAACAATGGCGCTGAACAAAATATAAATGCAACAAGTGAAGTGTTGGTCCCATGTTTCATGAGCTGAAATGAAAGATCCCAGAAATGTTCCATATGCACACAAAGCTTATTTAATGCAGTATATCAAATTTTGTGCACAAATGTGTTTACATCCCTGTTAGTGAACATTTCGCCATGATAATCCATCAATCTGACAGGTGTGGCATATCTAGAAGCTGATTAAACAGCATGATCATTACACAGGTGCACCTTGAGCTGGGGACAATAAAAGGTCACTAAAATGTGCAATTTTGTCATACAACACAATGCCACAGATGTCTCAAGTTTAGAGGGAGCGTGCAATTGGCATGCTGACTACAGGAATGCCCACCAGAGCTGTTGCCAAATAATCTAATTTCTGTACCATAAGCCACCTCCAACGTTGCTTTAGAGAATTTGACAGTGCGTCCAATTGGCCTCACAACAGCAGACCACGTGTAACCACGCCAGCCCAAGACCTCCACATCCATTTTTATTCACCTGTGGGATCGTCTGAGACCAGCCACCCAGGCAGCTGATGAAACCGAGGAGTTTGTTTCTGTAATAAAGCCCTTTTGTTGGGAAAAGCTCATTCTGATTAGCTGTGCCTGGCTCCCAAGTGGTGGGCCTATGTGTGTGTGTATTTCTTTATTTATTTTTTTACTATTT